>NW_020450761.1:1456237-1512097 GCF_003343035.1 Apteryx rowi
AAAAAAAAAAAAAAAAAAAGCAGGTGAGGGATTTGAAGCTGAGCATGAGGCAAATATTACTAAACTATATTACTGTGTGAGTTGATAGTGCAAGGTGGAGGAAGGCCTATAAAATGGATGGCTTGTATTGTGGCAAATAAGGACTAAACCTGCTCTTAAGTTTAATTTGGTGCCTCCCCTACCATAAACTGGCACAACAGTATTGTTATTGACATTTATGGTTATGGATCATGTTCTGTTCCCTTAGCTAAAATGGTACATGTGCATACAAGACCTGGAATTATGCTAATTTGCAGGGTTTGAAGTTATGGCTTTTGATGCTTCTTTAAGCAAATTACTTACTGTTGGGTTTGTTTATTTGTTTGTTTTTCTCCTGTGTTCAGGGATCCATTGTACTTTTTTTGAAAACAGAATCAGGCAAATGAAATATCATAAGGAAGTCTGCCYTCTCACAATTTGCCTTGTTATCACAAGAAGGATGCTTAATTTGGATAAGGGTAAGCATTTAGGTGCTTCTCAGCATTGAAGACAGTGATGAAGAYTCTGGTAAAAATGAGCCTGGAGGACAAGCTCTGTTTCCTGAAACATTTGTCCCAGAAATACAGCCCAAATAACCTACTGACATTTTGTGCAGCATGGCTAATGCCCAGCAACACAATCCTGAATATTTGCCACCTGGTTCATCCCTTTTTAATGGCTTTTCCTAGCTCACCTGAAGTAAAGCAACTGGCAGTTGGCAGGCTCTGCATCTTGCACAGCAGTGGCACCTTATAGAGCTTTACCTTATTTATCACAGGTGTTGGATTCTTATTTTTCTAGTTGGCCAGCAGCAGAGAAGTTGCTGAGGATTCATGATAGAACTGACAGCAGAAGAAGGCTCCCCCCCACCCCTTCCTATTTGATTGTGTGCCCATTTCCAAAGCTGGGCCCCTGGGTTGTAGGCTTGCATTACAAACAGCTTGGTGGTGACACTAATTTAACACTCCTGCCACCTCATCCTGTGTCTGTAAGATCACCTGTTATATCTAGTTGTTATGACAGAATATTTTTCTTCAGCATATTCTTCTTTTGAGGGATCATGGGGTAATGGGTGGACAAAAGAAATGGACTGTTAGTGATGTACAGAAGGGGCAGTTCTTGGGATTGTCATATAGGGCTTGAATCTTTTCTACAGGCCACCTGAGAGGATTCCTTTTTTTGCTGTGCGCTATTTCAAAATACTTCTGACTAACCTCCCCATAAAAATTCACTAAATCCTCATGTGAGAGAGTCTCAGTGCAAGTTATAAAACTATTTCCCCCTTCCCTGGCCAGAAAGGGATAGTAAAATTGTGACAAAATTGCTTTACATGGCCACAATCTCATGACAGGTCGACAAATTACTGGTCACTTCATACCCTGGCTCAGCAAGGTCTTAGGCATCCTATTCAACAAGGTAAAATAGGGCCCAGCTAAGCACTTGCTACTTTTACTAGTTGTTAGCATATTTCAGTTAACTTCAGRGGAAACTCAGGCATAGGTTAATACCCTTTATTACTAAATTTAAGGTTCTGTGAGCACTTCAGTTTGTCTTGCTTATCCTTCATAAGGCTTAGCAGAACATGACAGCTCCATGACAAAAGAAATAAATATTTGCCCTGGGGAAAACTTTAATGCCCTATATGCCCTTCACCCATTTCCTTATCTAGTTTACATATTCATTAATCCAACTAAATCTTACACGCTACAAGAAATCACTCTCTTATGAATTTACTTCAATGGTTATATTACCATGGTTGTATTATTGGTATTACAACTTATTCTTTCTTGCACTTGGATGCTAACCAGCAAAGTTCTCCTAAGCAACAGAAATATTTCATTTAAGCAAAAGTATTAAGTTTTTGTTTCATAAACAGCAAATAAGATCCCTGTAGCCTATTATTAGGTAACTTACCTTAGATGAAAAGTATTCAATGTACCTGCAACGGATCTATAGACAAAAAAATTGGGGGGGGGGGGTGTTAAGGTTTCCCTACTTGCCTCTCTGAGCTTTAAAAAACAACAAAAAAAACAACGCAGCCCTTAAATAGTGACATAAAAGTATTTATTGCATGTCCTAAGTGATTGATGGGAGCCATATTTGGATGCCGTGACTGCATGTATGCTAGTAATTTAAATGAGCCCAGGTCTAATCTCTGACACTCATGACAAGAGTCCCAGACCAACCTATGTCCATATTATTAAACTTGCTTTGTTTTCAGAACAGGTTGGGCGCGTGCAGTCTGCCTAGTGGGAATGGTCCCAAGCCCAAGTAAATTCTCAGACCATGTCTAAGAGTTTTCTGAGCGAATGCTGGTTAGCCTGGGCCAAAAGCTTGTTAGGGACTGTCCTAAAAAAAGGAATAATGTGCATAACTAAGATCTAATACCTGGGAATCTCCCTTGCTGCTGTTTAAGTTACTAGGGTAAGATGAGGCCCATGTGTTTCAAGGCCTTTTTGGCAGTCTCATAACTACATATTAATCTCGCTAACGGCAGTTGCAGGAAGTAGACATGTAGTTCCCCTAAATCCTTCATATACTCAGTGCGGGCAGATTGGTACCTCCCCAGAGCCGTTCATCCGATCAGTGTTCCAGGTCACGCCATGGTGATGTCTGTCTCTGTGCTCTGACTATAAAGAGAAATCTAAAGAGGGGTAGACTCTGAAATTGGATAATTTAAAAAAGTGGGCAGAATTCAGACCATGCTCTTTTCTATACAGATTCTTCTTTCTGTGTTGATCCTAGTGGCAACTGGAGAAGCTGGGCTGGCAGCTCTGTGATTTGAATGCCTCCTGAATTTTTTTCATTTTCAGATTATTACTTTTTATTTAATATGGTATCTGTTAACTTGTTTCCTCTGATTCTGGCATTTAGAAGGAAAGCACTCGGAGACAGATATCTTGGAACAAAATCCTTTTTTCCTTCCCTTCCAGCTTTCTTCAAAAACCCAAAACCATAAAACTCAGCCATAATACAATAATTTCATTCCAAAAGTAAACTGATTTTTAAAGCTTTTCTTGGCCTCTGTGTTTGAATCCTCCCATTCTATTTATGCTTCACTTCTTATCATATTGCATTTTTCTGCTGCCTTTTCATTGTGCACTTTTAGAGTTAGAAGAATCCACTGTGTTTTCATTGCTGTGTTCAGAGAATTCAAAGCCTTTTAGAGTTTCACTCTTAAATATGGTAAGAGGAGAGAAAGAGAGACACTTGAAACCAGCTTTTTAACCTCCAGAAAGTCTTGAAAATATCATGCTCTCTGTCTGCTCCAAAGCCCCATCCCTAATTTCAGCATGCTCGCAGTAAATAGGAAGCCTATTAAGTAAATGACAGATAGTTTTTAAGGGTTTTTTCTTTTGCCAGAGTTTACAGCTGTAGTGAACAGTTTGATGCAGCTCTAATTTCTAATTATGACATACTGGGAGTGGAGGAGGTTGTCAATTTTGCTTGTTCCTTGGTGAGAGACAGAATGATTTCATACTTTATGCTGCCAACCAATTCATCCTATTCTATTGCAAAGCTAAGAATAATCACTACATATTACTTGATAAGCAGATGTGATCAACATTTCAGAATTGCTACTAGCTTAATCACCAACATTACCAACCAACAGCCAAAGCAAATAAATACTAGCCCAGTTCGAGATATGTATACAGCTATGTTTTTAATTTCGGGGGAACTCACTGAGCTTTGTTATCATCTGTTTCTTTGATGGGCAAATTATTTAGGATAAATGTGTCATCCCCTGTCCTAAGCTTCTACTAAATCAATTATTACAAAGACAAGATTGGGGCAGGGGGATGGGGCATATGGAATGCCTTAAATGAAAACTACAATTGCTAAATTGTTTTCAGGGTGCTCCTTAATTGAGGATAAGTGACCTTAATGTTAGAACAGGGATGCTGAAGCAAGAACACATAGTTTTGTTTGCTAATGCAAATAGATGTGGGGATAAACTATTGGAACTAACACGTGTATTTAATTCCGTTTAAAACATGGAGGGCTAAAAGCTGAAACTTATAAAGGAGACTCTTGAAGTGGACCAGCTGTCCAGGCCTTTTAAGTAGTCTGTACCAGCATCTTCCCTCATTTGTCCTGCTGATTATTGCTTGATTGATGAGTTGGTGTGTGCAAAGTGACCACCTGAAAGTTCTGCAGGCTTTAAGAGCCTGGTCAGTGTGTATTTGACCCTTAGAGGCCATGGATCAAATATCAGGGTTATATGCATTTCAATAACTTTGTTTTGATACTTGAAGGGGAAAAAAAATATTCACACTAGGGGGAACGAAGGAGATTAAATATTTATGCTTGAGAGCATCTCTGAAAGGATCTCAAGTGACTGCTGTCACCAGCCTCCTGGTCAACTTTTCTTAGCTTGAGCCCCTTCGTCTTTTCATCTCAGAAGGATAAAATATATATTATTGTGAAGAAGAATAGCAGAAAAGCTTTTGTAGCAGCCTGTGAAGGGATTTTCAGTGAGTGGCCCCTTTTGATGGAGGAGTGGGGGTTTCCTGAGAAATGGGTATTCTACACTGTAACCTGACTCAACAGAGCTCTGAGGTGGCCAGTAGTTAGTCAGAACAGGGCAAAAATTTCACTTTCTAGAACTTCATACACAGCAGATTAAATAATAGAAGCCTCTTAGTTCTCCCCTGCTTGGAGGAAAAAAAAATAAGGGGGGAAATTAGGGAGTTTTTATGCATTTCTTATGTCATTGACACTTCCCTCCCCCTCCAAAATTCTGTTTTCTTGATCAATTTGTGTGATATGGAAATGATTCAGAAAGGAAACAAAGAGGATCATGTGAGAATATCATGTTATTTCTGATGTGAATAATTTCTTGCCTATAAATTTCCAAGCATTGGTATTGAAATTCAAATAATCTGAATTTTCTGAATGATTTCCCACATAAATACGCTTAGCATATAAGCATGTGTTCTTAAAAAATCCCTAAATTTACTCACATTTATTTTTCTGTTTAATGTTTGAAGAGAATCTCTTAGATCTCAGTGAGTGAAAACATATGTTTATACAAAAATGCATTTTAGTAATAGCATATGTTTCTCTATATAATTTTGCAGAGGCTTTTTTCCAAGAGAACTCATCTTATGAATAAGAATAAATAGACTGTTACCTCTATTATGTAAGCTACACTTTCACATACATTTCATATGGTTTATGTAAATGAGGAAACAGTCTACTTTATATAGATTGTGTGTACATAGATGTTTAACCCACACACATACATAGAATTGACGTGAGATAATTAACACACCAATGTTGCATATGCAGCTCCTCTCTCACCTTTCTCCTCCCCCCCCCCCCCACAACCTTAAGAAAACCAGAATAAGGACAGGATTCCTGTGTAATAAGCTCATTCTGTGAAGAATGCTAATGTCATTGGTAGCATTATTTGTGGAAATACAAGTAGTGCTATGGTTGAATTTCATCCCTGTCTGAGGGACTGAAGCAAGATCCTGTATCTGACTTAGCAACATATCCCCCTCCCCGCACTGAGTGCTCCAGCTGGCTGTCAAGGGTGGTCCACTCATATTCAGCACATTATAGAAGTGGCTTCTGTGCCAGCAATTAATTTTATACTAATTTAGGGAAAGGCTTGCAATCTGAGTTGTTGTAAGATACAAAGGCCCATTTTTCATCACAAGGATTATGGTTATTTTATTAGTTAACCATCCTTGCCATTTAAAATCTGCACTGGATAGCCTGAATTTGTTTTCCAGACCTTAAGTCATTTTTACGACTGTTTTCTGAACCCTTTCAAACTGATCAGCCTACTTCTGAAGTGGATTTAGCAGAATATTCTGGTAATGGCCTGCCAAAACATAAGTAATGTCACCTTCCTGCTTGTATTTAAAGTTTTCCATCCTCCACCTCTCCCTTCCTCCTTGTTTTACACTGAGTATTTGCATTTACAGTCTGAGACACACAGCTGAATAGAGAATATCTCTGTTATGGCCTACTATTGTCTAATATAATCTTCAGATCCTTTTCAGTATTTTGGTTTTTCTTCCAGGTTTACCTTGTTTAAAAAAAAAAAAAAAAAAGCTGATTGTTCTGCAGTGCTATTTACTAAGTCAATATTAGTAGTTCATATGATTTTTTTAGCGAGTTCTTGAAAGGCTCTTGGTGAATCTTATGCAGTGCCTCAAATTTTAAAATATTTACTTCTAATTAGTACTTGTTAACACCCTTGCTAGCTAGAAAAGGAAAACAGAAAATATTATCTTATTCTATAAGGTGTTACTATATTGCTGCTTCTTGTAAAAACAAAAAACAAAACCGCAAGAAAACAAATTTRCATTTCAGACTTCTGCCTCTTCTGCATTCTGACTGGGAAACTTTTCCCATCGCTTTCAATTACAGTGTATTCCACTGTTGTATCCTACATAATATTGAAATACTGTGCTTGCATTAGTGTTCAATTTCCTCACTTCCTTTCCTGTCCCTTCCCACATTTCTAATTTTTCTTAAAATGTTACTTTCACACTTTTGTTTGCCGGAATAATTTTGACTGAAGTAGATTTCCTGCAAGTCTGCAGAATTGTGTGATTTGAAAAGCCCAGTGCTACAAAATCAAATACTTTCCAGTTATAACATCATTATGTATCTATTTTTCCTTTCCCACTCAATTTTACTCCTAGCTATTTTCAGCTTTGGAAATTCTCCTTTCTTAAAGCACCCAACATATGGACTTCTTTCAAATTATATATACATACATACATACATACATATCCTGTTGGACAAGTGATATATTTTGTGCATAGACCACTACAGGCTATTTCTTTAATATATGTTTTCCTTGGCCTTCAGGAGTTTGTTTCCTTGATTTCTTAATTTATGATGTACCAACTCACATTAAATCAAGACCTTGCTTGACATGAAGCATCATAAATGTTGAACTCTTTTAATGGGTATGTTTGTGGTATGATCAATTTGGATAATCTATCTTGAACTGAAAAGGAATGAGTACAGGATGAATTCTTGAGACCATTTAACATTTAAATCTAACTCTAAAAGAGGCCAATATGCTTTGTGATAAAAAATCTAATACGATACTCCAAGTCAGTATGCTACTGCATGGAAGATGTAATAAATTCATCTGTAGGTGTCCTAAGAAGCTCTAGTGTTGCAGACTGGATAACTTCTGCTGCTATAAAATTCTAAGTGTAGTTCCTGAAATGGATACYGGTTTATTATGCTTGTCATGAAGTCCAACATAACAGATTGTGTTTGAACTAGACCTTGTATTTGTGGACATCTATTGTTAAAAAAAGCATTTGTCTTTTAGGTAATCGGGGCCCAAAGGCCCAAACCATATGATGATTTGCAAATGAAAATGCTAATGTGTTTGTTGTGTTGAACTGCAAGCCACTGACTTGATAGGGACAGCCAAGATGTTCATATGGGTTTTGTGTACGCGCTCTCTCTGATTTCCTATTTCGGTTATTGGTCTGAATTTAGTCGAGGTCTAAAATGACAACAAATGCTAACTAGTTACCCAGCAGACAAAAGTGGCTTTTTGAGGGATAAGGTATCTCATCGCTGGTTCAGTAGCAGCATTTTATACGGAGTATAGAAAAGAAAACAGTTTGGGGAAGTTATTTACAGACCAGTTGCTCCTGATTCTTTCCTTTCTGACACCTTGTGACAGCTCAGAGGCCTGTATGAAATGTGTTCTCCACCCAGTGCATGAGGGCTCCCGTCATGCCAGCTACTGTGATTCTTCTGATACCCAATAACAACGTTTGTCTGGCAACCCGATCAGGGAAGTAGAGAACTAAACATTTCTGCCTTCAGACACAAGACTAGAGGGACTTTCTGGATTATCTGTTCAAATGCTGTGATGTTGCAAGCATCTGTGCCATCATCAGTTTAATTATGAAGCCTGCTAAGTTAGATGTTTTCTCTAGGACAGGGTATGGGGTAAGGAATCTGGTGGCATGAGGTGAGAAAACAGCTCAACATTGTCACTGCTCAGTGCTAGGGCAAGGAAAGACTTTACCTGCTGCCAATCAGTGCAAAAACAACTGATTAMCTGAGTTTATGTATTTTTGTCTTTAAAACCAGCATGCAGAAGGCTACAGCTAGAGGAGTTAAAATAGTGAATGTTTTATTATTTTTCTTAATTAGGTGATCAAATTCTGTCTTTTCTGCCAGACTACAGCTTCTCACAGATGTCCTCAGTAGAGCACCAACCTTGCCTTTCACTAACTAGTGTACTCGGAGCTAAGCTGCATGGCATTTTTTTTCAGTAGCAAGGCTGACCTAAGCATTCTCTATCGAATTAGCTCCATATTGTCCCTATGTTGTGGCAGCACAGCTGTTGGCTGGGGTCATCCTTGCCCATCTAACAATCTACAGAAGAGAAGATCATCACTTTTTGACCAGATGTGTACCCTGACCTACTTCACCATGGAGCACGGCAGCGTGGCCCAATGCCGGTGGGTAGCAATGAAGATCTAGTAGTGTTGGTGACTGCAGACTTCTTAAATAGGGCTAAGCAGTATTGCAGTCAAACATGTAACCACAGCCTGAATAAATGCGGAGGCCCATTGAAAAGGCGCTACATATTCAGCCATTAAAGTAGCATTTTGAAAAGTTCTTCAACTTCTCTGGTCATCCTGGACTTCTCCAAGTATTTGCTAGCCTGAAACACAGAGATAATGAAATGTACCCACTCTAAGTAAAATGTATTAACAACATTACACAGCAATTTTTAGGAGCTGGAAGAGTGTGTTATCCAATTGAAACTACAGAGAGAATTTCAACAGGCACAGTATAATCATCCAGACTGGAGTTTGGCCAGGACACCGGGATTAACACTCTGAGGCATGCTATAAGGGCCTTGGGAATGAATCTTCTTTAAACTTGGATTTCATCTGGAAAATAGCAAACTTGCCCTGTCACTCAGACCTGCTCAAAGGAAAGAATGCTGCCTAATGAATCATCGGCGCTGCTTCCTGCAGCTACAAGGCTTTCCTTGGCAGTTTGACCAAAGTACTAACAGAGTCTAAACCTACTTAGTGAATGAAATGCTGGGAACATAGGCCAAGACAGCAAGTACAGGATAAACCCCTTCGTATCACTTCTAATCTACATGTAGGCATGTAGGTGGATTTTTTTATCTGTTTTTTAAGACAGAGGGTGAATAAGACAATTCATTGAGCATAGTGAATGCTGTTGAGCAAGGAGGGAACCCTGTGTCTATTGAAGTCAATAGGAATGTGCCCAAAGACTAAACTGGAACAGGATGAACCCTTGGTATATTTGTTGATGACTTTATTTCCAAAGAGGTTTCTTCAGTGTTGCATATCTATTGTGCAAGGCACCATATATAAGCAGAAAGTGGGTTGCCAGAAATTGCAAGCAGACATTTGTGCCCATGGGTGGGGATCTTCAATATCTAATTTTGTACTATCAGCTCAAGATGAGCGCTTTGAAATGCCCTTACTATTGCTAGTAAGATATCTGTTGGAAACAAAAGAAACGGTCTGTCTCCAAAATTTGTCAAGGGATAAATCTTGTCTTCTGTGCTATGCTGCAGAAGTCCTCTCTGAACAGAAAGTCTTTTTACTACATGAACAGTGTCAGGATTTAAACAGAAGCAAGTATTGCTGCACTTTTAGAGGTACAACTTATGAGTGTAGACCAATGCCAGTGCCACCTAGGACCCTTAGTGATAGGATCCTATCCTTCTCCCCATCCTCTTTTGTTCCATATAGATCTTGGCAACATATAGGGCTGTACCAAAGCTGAGGCTGCACATGAGATCTGTGTCCTATTAGACAGAATATAGTTGAACTATGCTGTGAAAAAATACATGGTTATTACTTTAAATACCACTTAAAATGCCCCCCCTCTTTTTTTTGTTAGCATTATTTCAGGTATGTGCCATGCAAAAAAACTGCTGTATCCTTATTTCTGAGGTGTTGTTACAATTTATCATTTGCACAGTCATTGCAACTGGAAGCTTAGGCTGCTTTAGCTAGCTGCTTCTTCTCTAGCGGCTGAACAAGCATATATTGAATAATATGTCTGCTGCATTGTGCAATGCAGTGTAGATATCAGATCTAGTTTGGATATAACCACGTTTGAATGACACTTCTTCTGGACTAATGTACCCATCTGAGAAGTTCCTTCAATCAGAGCTAACGCAAGTATTCCTGTACCTTACTGTCATCCTTATGCACCTAAAGAGACAGTCTGCACTCTGTAGGGCTCTTGTTCCAGGGAATGTGCTCCAAGCATGAGAAAGTACCACAGTATTTCCATTGTCTGATGGTAAATTGTGATGCTTTAATGACATCCATCATATATGATAAATTTTGGAAGAGAGGTGAACTACAATGCAACAAAAGGTAGCAACTGCTAGTCACATGTACTGTTTTGTTTTGTTTTTTAAACCTGCCCTATGCTCTTTATCCTTTGGGAAAGACTGCCCTGAGGATCTAATCCAGAAAATTCTTTATCACTGTCTAAGAAAATCTTCTGAATGTTTTGTGCTTTCATTCCATCACAGCCAAACGTTAGCTTAAACGGCGAGTTGTATACACGCTTATTGTGCTTTGTATCGAGGCTTATGTACTTGGTGATACTGTGCTGGTAAGCATGGTATGCACTGGCCAATACATGATTGCTAAGGCTTTTTCTGTGTAGTTTTAACCTTTTAACTCATATTTGTTTGCTGATTCCACTTATATGGCTGTGTTTATAATGCTACATCATCGCATACCTGAGGCCATTGCATATCATGATCTGTTACCATTCATCACTGGAAAATCTCCCCCTTTAAACTTGCTGGCTGGATTTATTTCAGCTGCCTGAGATTTGCTATTATCTCTACAAACCAAAATGTTTATAGGCCTTATAAGAGCAGAACACTGAATGTTTGTCACTAATTTGTTTCATCGTGTTTCAAGCTAGAGAAATTTGACAAAGCTGCTAAATGGAAGTGAGTCAGAGCTTCAGCATTCCTGCAGGATTCTTTTGTGAACAGAGGCTTTTAAACAGTTTACGATGTAATCACGGCAACAGTGGAAAATCTTCTGGTTTAAAAAACAAAACAAAAAGGAATAAAAATGCTAAACACTTGAGCGGAAAGTAAGCCTCCCCTATGTGCAAAGTAAATGATTTAGTGATGTTCTCTTCACGTTAAATGAGGCAGGAGATCACAAACTAAAAAAACACTTAAATATGATTTTAAAATTAATTATGCTTCACCCCCATAATAGTATTTAAATTGCATTTAAATTGGTTATGCAAGCATTGGATTTGTTACATAGTAAATGCATTTTTGTTCAGAATCTAAGTGGAGCCAGGCTTGATTTGTGAAATACACTTAGTGTGATCATTGAGTTCAATGTGAAGCTCCTAAAAGGAAATGCCAACAGACTCAGAAGCATATAGTATGATAACTGTTGTTAGAAGAACATTAGTTCTGCTTGTCCTACACTTTTTTTTTTTTTTTTAATTCCTATGCTGCATTGTTGCTAAAAGGTATTTAAAGCTAATTGTATTCAGGGTAAATTTTGCTGAAGCAAAATACCTTGTTTCAATCTATGATCTTTCTAGATGAGACATTGAATTAATTTGTGAAAAACCACAGTTATGAAGTAAGGCACTAGTAATACTAGCACATCATTTATCATATGTTCTGGACTTAACTGTTTGTTTTCAGAACCAAAAGAATTTGTTCTCTAGAAGAAGGAGGAGCTTTAAATAACTGACCTAATGTGACCACAAGTTTAAAAATATCTCTGTTGCATTGGCTGTGCTATACTTTTTCCCCATGTCTAATCTGCATGGAAACTATTGATGTGATCTAATAGATCAAGTCTGTGGTTTTTGATCCCATGATAAATCTCCACTGATGACCTGCAATAATAGTTCATATGCATATTCAGACTCTTACATTTCAGGTGCTTTGGTTGCACCCCTCRTGTAAACAAATGCTTGTTTCAAACTCAACCTTTCCCTCACCCCCAGTTTGACTGTGATAGGACCTTGGAGGTGCCAGCAATATACGCAATGTGCTGAAGGGTCTGTTTCTGGAAATATCCTGAACTACTTAGGTCTTGACAGCTCTTGGTAGGTACATGCTTCTCTGTCACATAAGACCCAAGAAGATGACACAGTAAGCATTTCACCAGTAAGTTTAGTCCAGAAGACACTCTAATATAGTACTAGCTGATCTAGATCTGAAAAAAGAGAAGGGATTGCCTACTTTTTCTTCTTTATTAAATAACTCTTACTACCTAACATGTGAGAGAGGAAAGTTCAACTTCTTCTGAATGTCTGTCAACTGCACCTTCACAGTTCTGCCTCAGGACTGAACCCTTTGGGATTTGCAATTTAGGACTCCCTACACCTATCTCACCTTAGGGGTTCAAACCATTAGTGGATTCTTTGACTGACTGTCTAGAAGTGTAAGAGTTTCTGCAACACTTGGGATTGAGCCATAAGAATCCCCCTTGCTGGTGTGGATCTGGAGTCCTGTCTAAGGACTACAGCCTCTGCTAGGACATAAGGTACTGCTAGAGTTTGGTTCCTTAGCCCAGAATCTTGAGGGCACTAAGGATCCAGCTTCTCATTTGTGTTAATGCCTCTTAGAATCAAAACCTAAGGTTCTCTGTGCTGTATAGCTCTGTCTTGTGGAGATCTAACCTTTAGTGTCCATCATGTCTTGAAATGTCAATGGCTTTGTAAGGGAGGGGAATGGGGTGTTACATGGCTGTTTTATTATTTCCGGGATAAGTGCATACAACATTCAGCATATGTTTTGACAGGACAGAAATATGAAGGTTTTCACAGTTCATTGGTTGTGCAATTTCCCATGTGTACTGCTCTGCTCCCTTCCCAACTGCACCCCAAGCAGCTCTAGTGTCAGATGGTGCTGAAAATGAGAGCAGGGACTGATCAACCTAAAAGGAGGCCTGGAGTGATGAAACCTGTTTGCTCCCATATCTGCRCATTGTCTGGTGATCCTTTCCAATGACCTTTCCCTCCAGGGGCTTTATATGCAGGAAGTAACTCGGAGTGTTAATTATGATTGATTTGCCATGCTCTTAGATGACTGTTTATATCATCCCTTGCCCTTAGTGACCTTTCTGAGACCCCTCATCAGAACACTCCAGTCTATACACATATATAAAAGATGGAAAATTTTAATGATTGTTACCAAATTGACCACATTCATTGTTATTTCTTGCAAAAGCCAGTCTCAGTTGACCAAGATTGACTTGGTAGCTTGTCTCTGCATTAAACCTGGTGGCTCTGAGAAATGTTGCTTAAAAGCAAAATAATGCAAAGTGTACATAATTTCCAATAAAAAGGTATGAAATATTTATCTGACTTATAAAACCTGTATTTCTTTTCTTTTGAAGGACAAAGCATTACAATCTGGAATCATCCATTTGCATTTAAAATGTGTAGCATTTGGAGGAGGGGGGGGAACATTGTCTTCAACATGACAACAATGGGCCAAACATTTCCTTATGTTCTTGATTTTCAACAAGTGAGTGACAATCTGGCTGTTCAAAAAAGAAAATTTAACCACTACTGAGTATAAGGTATTGGTAGGGTGTAGCTCGCATTTTAACATTTCATCGTATCTGTGGCACTTATTTCTAATACTGGTTGGGGAGCTTGTTTTTGCTTCCCTATTTTCTCTCTTGCTCTCCAGACACAGCAAGAGTTATCCTTTCAAAGGAGGCTCTGAATTTACTGAATTTCACAATACAGACACCAAACATCTTGGTTTGTCTGTAACTTCTTATGATTTATCTCAATGAACTCTGCAGGTCTAGCTCAGTGGTGACTTGAATCTTTCCCTCTGTCATTCAAGTGTGCTTACTTTAGAAATGTATTTTTAAATATTAAAGCAGTAAACAACACAATTAGTCTCCAGTCAGGCTGCTGGCTTCTTCTCTTTACCAGCAGTATGGTATATTTACTACTTTTATGGCTTTAATTAGGATATTCTTACAGTTGTTGTTTTTTTTTTTTTCTCCAGGAAAACCAATTTCTTGCCAATCATTTACCTTCTAAAATATCACATAGAAACTGCAGTCAGAAATGATCCTTTAACAGCGACAGTGAGATTGACAACACTTTCTTGCTATCTTAATATGAGCAAGGATAAACAGTGTTTTCTATACAGAAAAAGCTGCAGTCAAAATAATAAGCATGATAACTGTATTAATTACTGTTTGAGCTATATATTGGTACAGCTACTGTTGATCCAGATTGCGGTATTAGAATTCAGTTTATAGGAACTTGAACAAATGACATGCCTCACAGAGGGGTTTGGAGTTTTTGCATCTCACTTCTCACATTTTTCAGGAGTTTTGCATAGGAGTGATGTGCTTATGCAGCTTCACGATTTTGCCTTAAAATATATACAAACTGCTGGCTTGACCCTGAAAGATAAAGTACTTTTGACCAGAGGTTCATTTTTCCTGAAATATTTTTCTGCCAACAAGAAAGACAGAGTTTAAGAAGTTGTATCTTTGTCCCAGTCTTCCGTTTCCAGACACTTGTATCCCTTCTTGTGTAACAGTTAAAAACCTTTTTCAACTAGGTTAATGCAACTGTTCATGGGACTGTACAGCAAACTGATGTAGCCTCTGATTTCTTTGAGTGCATTTTGCATCCTCTTGGTCTTGTCTTTAACAATTCTTTCTTTTCTTCTTCTTCTTCTTCTTCTTCTTCTTCTTCTTTTTTTAATTAGCATAGATATAAGGTAATATCTTCCAGGAGAATAACTAGACTTTTGAAGGGGTCTATATGCCTTCTGTTGGTTTTGAGCTCCCCCACCCCTTCAGTTTTCAAACCTTTTTACTTGTGCAAGTGTCTGCAGCAATTAAGGCACAGATGAAGAAATACTAAACTGGTGAAAAGTGAGTTTGGATGTGTCCTTGAAAGTCCTTGTGGCTAGCTGGCAATACTAGGGAGGATGCCCTGAGCCAGATCTTACTTCCTGTAGAGCTACACAAGAAGAGCTTGCATTTGCTCCCAAAAGGTGAACTTCAGTTGCCATAAAGGCAGTGTAGTTCCCATAACACTGGGCAAAAGATGTATATGGGGAAGAGGGTGCGTGTCCATGGAGGGGGAAAAAAAACAGTATAATTGCTACCATCCTGAGGGGGTTAAAGCACAATATGGTGCCTGGCCTGGCTCCACTTTGCAGTAATGTGCACACCAGGAGCTTGGTTACTGTGAGCCGTCACGGTACCTTTCAGAAGTCAAGGGAGGAGAGTGAGTCTTATCAGCTCAGCCAGGCAGGTGTACACTCATCTGGGTCCGGCTTATGCTTGTTGCAGGTAGAACTCATACCTGAATCCATGAAAATGGGTAGATGTCCTGTGATGTGTCTGTATCACAGATGAATAAGAGCACATGTCTAGGGAGTGCGGCCTTATGCCCACAGTCAAAAGGCAATGCAGACAATAGTCTAGGAGAGCATTGAGGTGTTTACCTGAGGGCAGTCTAAAATTGGTCTGTTTTGTGCCTGTCATCAGCATCAGAGGAACAGAACAAAGCTCTCCGCAACCTCTCCTGCTTTGCCCGCCTCGGAGATTAGCCAGCTAGTCCTCTGCTCTACTTCAGATATAAGGGTGAAATTAAGGCCCTTCCTAAAGCAAAGAGAAGCTTTGCTATTGAAAGCTATGAAACCAGAGCTTCATCTAAAATATGCAAGTTGTCAGGAACAGATGCAGCAGTCTAAGGCATCCTACATGATTTTGTCTCAGTTAAAAAATAGAATAAAATGAGCTATTTTAAAAAAAAATGCTCATGGAATACTTTCAGATAGAAAGAGGAAAAGAAGGAAACTGAAGATATATTTGGCCATGGGCTTTAACATCTTATGGTGAACCAAATCTAATGGTCTTTACTCGGGCAAAACTTCCATTTAAGTTGCTGGGAGCTTTGCCTGCGTAATCACTAAATAAGGACTGCAAGGATTTGGCTCTAAGTTTATGTTTGTTGCTGGTTTCCAATGAATGGGTTTTGCTGAGATACATCACTTCAGTATCTAGCAATTTAATTCATTTACAGAAATGTGTAAATTCCACCAAATAAGCTGTATTCAGGCAGGTTATTTTTTTTTCTATACCCTTTGTTTGGCCTTAATAGGCAAGCTATCTCTTGCATTACTAAACAGATCGGACTCTAGGAGTATTCTCATGGGAGAGCAGAGCGTTGCATTCTCCGATAGTGAAATTCCCAGCCTCTCTCTGCCCCCTCCCTTTCTTCCCTAGGTTAAGCAGCTGTAAAAAAGCTTAAACAATTTCAGTGATGCAGACAAGCAGTAGGGCCACACCATACCTGATGAATCTGTCAGTCTCCTTGCACAGCTGTTTCCAAAGGCTGTCGCTATATTGCTAGGCCTTAAGAGTAGTCTCACTGGATTGCCTTTGCACTCTTACCCCTCTTAAAAAAAAAAAAAAAATCCCTGTAAAGGTCAGCCCAAGGACACTCCTGCAGCAGGCTACTTTGCTCTGCTCAGTCTGCGAAGTAGTTACCTTATTACTTCTCACTTTTTACCTTGTCATTTAAAAGCAGAGTGATCTTTATACCCTATCAGAGAAAATACGTCCAGTTAGTATACCTGAAATAGATGCAATGTCAGGTATCCGTTTTAGAAAGAATCTGCAGCTTGACAAGATTCTTCCTGGAATCGCTGCTTTATCCACTCATATTTATTGCTGGGAACCATCATCTTCCCAACAGCTGCCCAGCCTTTGCCTTTGGGCAGTAGGAACCCACTTTCAGGAACTATTTTTATTATTATTTATTATTCCTATAGTGCCATAAGTGTGTGTGATGTTTTCCAGACTAATTAAGAAGACAGTTCCCTGCTCCAAGCAATTTGCAATCTCCTTTGAACAATAGTTTACTGCTATTGCCCTCCCAGCCAAGCGCTAGTTGTATAATTATAGATAGATGGCGAGACAGAAAATGCACATACACATATGGAGATAGCACCACAAGAAACAGAGAGAAAGATTAATTGATTTGGTCTGACTCAGTCAATTTCTGAGGAATAGACAGGTATAAATCCAGCCATATAAACTAAAAACTTTCTTAACAGGAAAACATTTTGGGCCAGGAGCACACTTGAAATAAATGAGGAGAATCCTACTGAAATCAAAAGGGCATTGAGTTGCACAACTGGAGAATTTACCCCTTCAGTGGAAATCTTTTGTGGGAGTGCCATTTTCCCTTTCTGCATTTAATACGTGTTGTTGGGGAACATTGGCTGGGTTGTTTTTGCTTTCGGGTATGCCCTATTGCTTTTTTTGTTTTTCAAAATGGATGGGGTGGGCTGAAGTCTTTAGGTATAGAGCAGAGGTTGCTGGGTAATTTTGCATAAGACAAATTCCCGGCTCAAAAATAAAAACACACCAAAAAAATCCCCACGAAACACTATGGCTAATGTAATTTGCATTAGAGATCTGCTTTGTTCAACCTGGGGAGGAAGCAAGTTTGTTTGAGAGCAGCACTTTAATACTTTCATCTTATAATAGAAGATTTACAGGTATGGATCCAAACCAGTGTCAACTCCCTTCTAGCCTAATGCAAATTAGGAGATGAATGCTCGTGGGAACAATACAGAAATGCTTCCACATGACTTCCTCCCACTGAATTGCTGATATAAGGCCCCTCTACAGGGTATAATACTGACAGTGGGGAAAAGTTTCCCCTACCCCCTCCCATTCCTTCTGAATAAAGTTATTAGAGTAGATCAGACTAATTAACAGTAGCTTATCCCTATTGATTGAACCAATCCCTGTTGTGGAGGTGTCGTAAGAACGCCTTTACTTTGTTGTGGAAAAAAAAGCTGTGTTAAGGGAAACAATGTAGTTGGTTGCTTACTGGTTGCTCTTAGGGATTATATGTATTATTCTTTATATCTCATAGGCATGTTGAAGCCTTATGTGAGGGTGTGTAAACACGCACATAGAAGTATCCTATGCTGAATCATTTTTAATAAATGTCTGGATATAACAGGGGGAAACACAAAAGCAAACAACAGCCCTTACTATGGTTCTATCTGTTTTTCTTTTTTAGGCTTGAATACTTAAAATTACTAGTATAAAAATCATCTGATGATTTAGTTTTACTAATATGTTTTAAGAAAAATATATTGGGGGATATTAGCAGAAAACATAGAGATGAAATGTTCTTGTTTAAAAAAAATCTTAACACCATAAATGATTTTGTTCTATTATCACTACAATAATAATGTACTTGCTTTAGGTAACATAAGTCTCTACATTCTTCTTGTGACATTGTATTGGTTATAAATTTATGCTATATTATTACTGCTTATACTTCTGGCCATATGATGGTACAAATAGTTGTACATTTTCTCAAGAAACAGCAGCTTACTGTAGAACAAAAGAGGAAAACCAGTCTGCTTAATGGCTTCCTAGGCTTTTTTCCTCTTTCAAAGGGTATTGCTAAATTACTTGGACACTAAAGTATTTAAGCATTTTGGTAATGTAAAACCTCTTTTTGCATCTCAGCTCAAAAGTGTGACTAAATAGATATCAACGGATTTTAAAAATTATTTGCAAGCTCAGTATATGTCACAGCTTGTCATTCAATTTACCTATCAGAATCAAAAAAACCTTTTCTTAGCCCTTCTTATTTATTTGTTGCTGTTCTTTTTCCTGGCTGTCGTCATTAATATTTTAGCATTAAAGTAACATTTCAATACTCCTTAAATAACCTACTGATTTTCTTCTAAATTCTTTACTTTTTTTTTTTTTTTTTTAAATAAGACTAGTCAAGTACTGTCGCATCTTGAGATAAGAACAACTTTTGGCTCACAGGAACAGCCATTCCAATTCCAGACACCTCTCCTACCTCCAAGTATTTATTATTAATAAACACTGGAGTCAACAGGGTTAGGTGGCTGCTGTTGTTTTTTTCTTGTTTTTTCGTAAAGTTGTTTGCTGCACTTCATGAGCAAAATTCATTCAGAATGGTGATGCAAAGGTGCGTCTGCTCCGTAAGGCACTGAGTGCCCAGGTGAGAAGTACCTGGGAACTCCCAGTGTGCCCTGTGTGCCAGCCATATGCAGGCCAGGAGATCACGCTGGGACGGCCTGGAAAGGGCCAAAAGAAAGGATGCAGATACACAGTTTGGTAGCATTAATAATCCCTGAAGACCCCTGAAATTAGTGCARGCAGGTTCCCGTGCTGGCTCTGGGGTCCGTAAGCCCAGCGCTGGGGAAGGCTTACACCACCCTGCCCGCACCAGGTTAGAGGGAATGCTRATAACTAGCAGGGTAGGTTTTCTTCACGGGAGCACGCAGCATGCACGTTCCAGCATGATTATAAACTGTTTGCTATTCATTCATTACTTCATTAGTTGCACACTGTAACGTGTTAAAATGTTTCCAGTGCCCAAACAGGAGACAACTTGGAGTGGTCTGTCCAACAATTACACATCAGAAATAGCTGCACTACTCACAGGTTGAAATCTGGAGGGCACAGACAAACATGCGACTAAGAGGTGAGTACCTGTAGTATCAGGAAAAGTGTAAAAACAATTCATGCACAGATACAGCCTTTTGCCTAATGAATGATGCGGTGAGTTCTGATGATTTGTAAGCTTGAATCCATGTGTATTTCATTATTTACAGCAGATCGGACCTCTCTAAATAGGGATGTAATAAGCTCCTAACAGAATATAATTGGCAAGGCTGAATAAGCTCGGTGAATTCAAACGTTGGCTGGTTACATCAAGGTGCTATCCTGATATCTCTTCTGGGTACTCTGAACACTGTGTATTTGCTGCTCTCAGCTTAGAACAGCAAAGTGGTGGTTAAAAAATTTGAGGACATGCATTATTAAAGCTTGTTCTCAGTCTGTCCGTACCGCTCTGCTTTGTTCCTGTTTCACCCACCCTGTTGCTTTATTAAATTTTGTTTTATTTGTGTTGAAGTGTCTAGCAATAGACCAAGTTAGAAACTTGTACTGTACACAGGGCACAACATACAGTTCCTTGCTGACCCTCTCTGAGTATTACATTAAGCATCTGACTAACTTTTGTTATATGTAGCTCTTCCTTTCATCCTCACCCCAAGGGGAAAATAGTCTGTGTAATCCAATGTTTATGTTAGAAAAAGTTCTGTCTGTAGTCAGCTTGTAAACCAAGAATCATCATTAAAAAATTAATCTCTTAACAGTTTGGTTGGGCTGTCCAAGCAGGCCAATGTTTAAAATGTATATACTGTTTTATTGCAGATGAGATATGGGTTTAGCCTAGGACACGCRTTTAAAAACCTATATATCCCTGATACAATTTGTCTCTCCTCAGTCAAACTTGCGAGTCTGTTTCAAAACTATCCCGAGCCTTGTGTCACATTAGGAGGAACACTCCATCATTTGGTTTCCTTGTCACCCTCTTTAAACAAAAGCAATAACTAAGAGGAGGAAAATTAATAGCCTAGAAGGGTATTGTTGTTGAAAAGAAAAACAGCAGCAGCAGCCTAACAAGCAATGTGTGGACCACACGGCCAGCAAAAGAGATACTGTAAAAAAAATAAAAAGTCATTCACTTGAGCTTTTACTACAAGGAAACTTAGGTACCGTGAATTTTGCACAACCTTATGCTTCCTGTTGAACATTTTAAATGGGTTGAAAGGCATAGCAGACACCTTTGCTTGGATTCATAAATAGGCTTCCACCTCATATTAAAGRCCTGAGTTTAATTTGTTTAATATTCCCACCACTAACGATGCCTATTTAAGACATCCTTTTAAAAGTTTGTAACATTAATTTAATGGAAAAATGCCAATACCGCTCTAAGAACTCTATTAGATTTTCTCCCTGTTAAATTAATGTTACTAACTTTTAATGGATGTTGTAATTAGATGTTATTATTAACAGGAATATCACCCAAATTAAAATCAGACCCTGAGAGAAAGACAACTTACATTTACAAGTGCATTAAGCATTAGTATCTGGACATTATACATACAAACTTGTGGAGCCAGATGGCCTTCGCTTTGTTTTTCCCCTGTAACCTGCTACAGAACCAGGCACACATAGTTTTGTTAGCACATAATGTCTGCAAGAACAGCACAACTATTAATGCACCCACATACAAAAGGAAGTGATGGTTTCTCCACCAGCTCTGGAGTAGGAAAGGGGAGCTCCATCTCCCAATTTCACACTCAATTTAAAGGGTCACTCTCAAACAGACCTGATTGGGTTCAGCAGCTTGAAATTGATTGTTTTGGTTGTAAAGCTTGCCTGCCTTCCTAGCCAATTTAAAAAAAGAAAAAAGAAAAAAAAAAGACTGCTAAGCTACTAGCTTATTATGAGCTGGAGAGCAGTGTGAGAAGGAATGCCATGAATTCAAAGCTACTGAATCCAGTCTATTTAGGGCACAGGGAAAATGACAARAGTGCTGTTGTTTATTAAAGGTGTGATAGCCAGTTCTTCCTTTTTCTTCTGTGCACTGAGGGTTCTGGTTGACTTTACTGGCAAAATTTCTGCCATATGCTCTCACCATGCATGTACAGGTGAGGAGTTAGGTCTCAACTGAGGAGGAAGGGGATTGCTTTCACCAAAAGCGCAGTTACTTCAGAGGCATTTTCCTACAAGTTTGGGAGTACTTTTCCCTGTATTTGGAGCAGAAGGGGCCCCTACATTAGCAAGTAGGAAAGTTCAAATCCTTTCTGAGCTACACCTGTGTTTTGAGCCTCTGCCCTTGATTTGATGTTCCTGAGAGGAGGTGGGGAGAAGTGCAATCTAGCAGTATTTTGGAACAGAAATGTATTTCATTAACTTATGTTGTGAACAAGCTGAGTTGCTGCTCAGCAGGTACAGGCTGAAATATGTCTTCGTTTTTATTTAAAATAAATAAACCGAGCTGTAGTTGGTCGAACAATTTGGTGCAAGGAAGGAAAACAAAGAAGCAGAAAGCAAAGTTAAGAAATTGGAGAACAAGTGTAATATATGTACTTAAGATTATGAAATTTCACATGTCATGTCCTAGAAACTGTATCACGCAAATTTTTCAAACAAGTAAAACATCAAGAGACAGACCTTGGGCGTTGCCTTTCGGAGCTGTGGTGCTTCCTTTGCACTGGTGACTCTTTCCTGCTGTCAGGTTTGCAATGGGATCAGTTTTCCTTATTCCAGCTCCAAAGGGTATGTCCATGAGAGAGAAGCCCCAAAGGTCTTCGGACAAGTAAAACGGGGTTTTTAGCATTTTGAATGCTTGCTAGATCCAGGTAGTGGCAGCAGTTATTATTTTGGAATATGTTGCTACTGCCTGAAAGTTGAACCTAGAGGATTAGGGATAAAGCTGATCAGTTATTTTTCTTTATAACGGGGTGGGGGGGGTTCAAAATGAAAAAGGGCTGTATATCTCACTATGTATTTTCACCCAAAAAATATAAAAATAGGACTAAGCATTTCCTTTTTCTGTTTGGATCGGGTTTTTGTCTTTTCTCTCCCCCACCTCGCTGACCTTTCTGTGAGCAAATCAGAAAAAAAGTAGTGGTAGAAAACGAGAAAACAGCATGTGCAAACCTCTTCATCACTGTTTTATTTTTGGATTGCCTAGTATTTCCTTTAAAAATAATTAAAAATATTTTCAGGAAAAAATTCTCAGTTAAATCAGAAAGAAGAAACATCCCAGCTTCCAATGACAGGGCTAAGGACAAGACAGCGTAATTGTGTCATACGTGTCCTGCCAGAAAAAGAAAGATATATATCCCACCCAGAAGCTCCTTAGTACTTGCCACTGTAAGTTTGGCAGCCATTTTAGTGTTAAACCATGACCCTTAGCTCCCTTTTCCCTCCACATCACTCCCACTCAAAAGGAAACATTTCCCTTTCACAGTAATCAGCATCTTCCTCTGGCAGACTTAGGATAGTATCAGTACATACTTCTTACAGTAGCCTTGAAAACATGTAACAAGGTTGAAACTTTTTTAAGTGTCAAGAAATTCTGAAGAAAAATTCCACAGACAGCAGCAGTTTCCACAGTTCCTTGACCACCAGCACTGCCGGATGCCCACGGACATAAATACAGTTTGTGCAAACAGAAGAGCATTACAGAAGAACAGACTGCACTTTTTGTGAAGTTTTAAAACCAAACTCAAATCTATAAAATTACAAGARTCATTTCCTAATCACCAAAATATTAAAAGCACAGTAAATTGGTAGCTTTTGCTGCTTTCTATGAGGGTGTCCCTGGACAGCTACCAGACAAAATTTATTTTAATCTTCTGTAGTTATTCTATATTGTTATTTTCATCACTGCTACTAAATAAATCACTAAAGAGGTGTAAATTGAACAACATTCAGAAACCAGCCTGGGGCAAAAAAGAAGGTCTTTTAATATATTTTTTAACTTCTATCTCTCAAGTGTCTATGTTTTTGCAATGAATAATGCGCCAAAGGATTTTTCAAATGCCAAATGCTGCATACTAAACTGTGCTCAATAGCCAAAGTGCCTCTGTGTTCGCAGTTATAGGCTTTATCTCTGCTGATGCTGTTTTTTGGCTTTCCAACATTGGAAGGCTGGTAGAGAAGAGGACAAAATATGATGGACATTTTGAAGAACAAAATAATAACTTCATCCTCCATAAATCATGAAATTTAGAAAGATGCAGGTGATACAGGAGAAAGAAAGGAAACGTTACCCTTTCTTATGCCATTTCTATCTTTGTATATATGGTAGACAACCCTATGCTGTGATAGGAGATTGAGTGCACAAAGAGATAAATATTTCATCAGTCTTTCAGCCTCTTAGTTATAGTCTCAGGACATCAATTTTTACTTTTTTTTTCTTTTTTTACTTTTTTTTTTTTTTTTAATCTTATTGATGATTGACCTAATCTGAGGGTGGCTGGGTGCAGGTTGCTGGAGGCTGCGTACAGAGTGCCGCTTGATCCTCCTGCCTTCTCAGAGAGCCTCACAGGCATTGCAAAGGGAGTAGGTTCTGGGGCAGATGGTATTTTTGGAAGTACACTCCCTGCTAATGACTTTTTGGGGGGTTTCATKATTTCTCCTCACCTTCGTGTGACCGTACATACATCCATCATATGATAAAAAGGACCCCCCCCACCCCCAGTGTGAGACAGTTGCACTTCCACTTGCATGATGGCAGTGGAGTGAAGATCCACCCTGGGCCTCTGCTGGTGGCAGTGGTGGGGACATATCTGTCACGATAACCACTCTGAAGTGCGGGTATGCCTTTGTCATGGGCCCCTGCCATGTGGCCTGCCATGTGTTTCGGCCACATGATGATTGTCCATCCCGTACATAATAGCGTGATGGGATGTGTTGCAATACACAGCCCAACAGGGTCTTCGTTAAAGTCTGTTGGGCACCTCTGAACTTGGCAAGCTTGCAATAAGCTTAGTCTGAATGCAGACTGCTTGCTTTCCCTTCTTCACCTTACAGGGGAAGACAAAACAGAAAGTGATAGATACAAGCAAAACCTTAAAATGATGAGGGGGGAGTTTCCCCTCTTTGGAAAACTGCCTCCAAAATACAAGCTGTCTGTAAATCTTTTGCCATGCTTTTTACTTCCTCTAGCTGTCTATCCCCAATGCAAAGAGAGAAAGATTTATGTGCTTTTTAAAGTGAACCTAGATAAATTTCCTTAAACTAGGTGACCTTTGATCCTACTTAGTCTTATCCCTCCCCTTTTGACTTGAATGGGAGCAGGATCAACTCCTCAGTTAATTATCTCTGTTAATATTATGTGACATATTAGACTGCAAGTAAAATGCACGAAGATCAAAAAGGAGCTAGTCAGCACTGGCAAAGGAAAAGGCATTGACGTGTAGAAATCGGTGTGACTGGAGCATCCCCCTCATTTGTGCTTGGGCTCGGAAAGCGTGGGAGGAGGTGATTTCTCAGAAGTGATGCTTTGCAGACCCCTTTCCCTACATCCTCCATTCACACGGTTTCAGTGAGAGGACTCGTACAGGGCTTCAGTGCTGCCTCTTGGACTACCACGCGCTCCCTGCCAAGGGTCAGCAGCTAACAGCTACAGCTCAGAGTGTACAGGAAATATCATGCAAGTTTCAACAGTACGAGCCAAAGCTAATAAACACAGCAGAATCTTTATAGGATACTGTGTCACTGGTGCTCTGATTGGAATCATAACTAGGAAAAAAAAAAAAAAAAGACAACTGGTGAACAAGCTCATTTTAAACCCATAGCATTCTTGGAAAATTCAGATATTAGAAGAGAAAAAGCTCTTGCTGTCATCAGAATTATTCCTCTATAATTTTTTAAAACACTTCATTATATTTGGAAGAAAATTATGCATGCTGATAAAATTTTAGAATTAGCTGGACTCTGGTACTGTGGATTGTTGATCTGCATGGAATGGACTCTAACTTATCAGCTTTTTTTTTTTTTTGTCTATCTGAAAGCAAAGGGTTAACTTCTCTTGTTCAATCTTATATCTTCCCATTTTGTGTTCATTCATACATACACAAATCAGGAATTTTGTGAGGGAGACTAGGAGCCAGAAAAGTTAGCTTTGATCCACTTTGAGGCTCTTGTATGTTTGTTAGGACTGGCATTTGTAGTGCTTGAAAGGATTCAAGTTTTTTTACTCTATAACTAATGAGTGAAATCACAAGCCTGTCAGGACAGGATATCAACAAATTTGGGATAACTAGTGAAGAACTCAGTGCTGTTGCACTTTATTAACTGTTCACTTCACTATAGGTGACAACCATGGAGTCTGAGAATGCAAGAACATGTCTTCTACTGCCAAGGACCAGCTGACACCCATGGGGTCATAGAATGGGAAAGGCTGTGTGCACCAAAAGGGAGGAAGTATATAAAAAGATTTTTGTTTTCAGTCATGCTGTGACCTAAGAAACGTCCTAGTTTAAACATTAAACTCAAGGTCATTAACTTGTCATAGTGATTTCTGATTTCAAACTTTATAGTAAAATAAGAGTTAATAAGGCATGAAAAGGCTCATTAAATGATATGATAAAGCTTGCTTAAATGTAACCCATTATATACTTCATATACACAGAGACCATGTTTTTAAAGTTATGAAACTTCAAAACTGTACGTATTGTTTAAGTTAGTATGTGCTTCGCATGTCATACCTTAAAGGTGAAACCATGTAAAAAATGCTTGGTCCTACTTTTGCACTTCCAAGAAAACAGAATATCAGGGGTTTGATTTCTCTTGTGCTAAAAATAAAGATAATTTGTGAAACTATAATCTGAATTCAGAAAATGGAAACAAAAGCAGTTTTATATTACTTATTCAGTCACAGACTGATGTTTGTAGCAAATGATTTATGTGAGAAAATTGACCATGTCTCATGCATCACTATTAATTTCTACACTTTAAAATAGGCACAATTTAACTGAGGCCAACATAGTCTCTTGGCATTGTTGCTATCTTACTGCCAATCTCAATGTTTTAAAGTAGGTGAAATCACTTCATTTCATTTTCCTTAAAAATCTGAATGCAGCATTATTCCAGAGCTAGTAAAATTTTTTCTAATTTTTTATCAAAAATATTAATTTACATTTTCTGTGGGAGATTAGCCTCCTGTTAAAACTGAGTGTGGTATTTTTTTCCACCTTAGTACAGACACTTTCAACCAGCTTCATTTATTGATGTTTGTGATATACCAGTCAGAGAATATACGAAACATATTATATTTAAGGGAAAATTACTGTTAGCAAAAAGCTAACATTTATCACAATCTGTTTTCTTCAGTTGGAGTAATCCAGCATAGTGACGCTTGATTTTGAAAACTGGAGATTGCCAAAGTAGATATGCTACAGTATTGGTCTTGTTAGCCCCTATCAGTCTCATAGTAATTACCTTTTCTGTCCCAGAGTATTGAAGGTTTTGTTTAGAAACATCTGGATTCCAAATGAATCATTCACCTTTGTTTCAAATCGCCTGCAGGACAGCAGTATCCCAAAGTAGTGGGCAGCCTATACCTTAGCTGTTTGAGAATGAGATAGTAACTCTCAGGATGGCTGTGTCTTGGGTTTGACTGTTCATTATGTACATTAGCAGTGTAGGACAGAATCTTGAAATTCTCTCCTGCTCATTAATGCTCTTTATACTAATCATTCACAAGTAGACATTGTATCTACAATGTTACAATCTGGTCTTTTATTGGATTTTATTAACTTGCAGCTATTGTTAAGCAGGAACAACGCTACTGGATCTGAAAAAAAAAGAAAACAAGTAAATTGTCAAGATTTTTCTCTCATTCTGATGAATGATTTGAAGAGGTGGAAAACCTTAAGTATTTAGCAAATTGCTTGATTGTCTTTTGCAAGTTAAAGTTTATAGTGAGCAAATGCTTAAAAAATGAAAATGCCCTTTCTGAAAGTTAGGAAGCAGGCACACTGATAATATCTCTTCATTACTTCTCACTGTTTGTATAAAGATAGCCAAATATTTATTTCTGACACATTATTCTGTCATCTGAATATTAGGTCTTCAGCTACTTGGGCTATGAAAACTGAGTCCTGCTATATTCTGGTTGGATGATGGAGGACATTCTTTTTCCTACTTGTAAGGAAGTGGGAAGTCAGCATTGTAAACAATGGGCAGAATTTCCATTAATAATAAATGTACTATCACATGCCAATGCAAATTCGCATATCCTTTCCTGCTAGTACATTCATTCATGTTTCTATTTAATAAAACAGGAGATAAAAAAATGGCATGTTTCAGGAATATAAAGATTTCAGATAATTGTAGGTCAGACCAAAATAAATTTGTCTTTTCCTTTGAGTGTAGCAAGGGCTTGATTTCACCCACAAGATTTAGGTGTCTTTCCCTCTAGGAAAAAACTTCCAAAAAACTGATGATAATTTGTTATCCAATGGGTGCAATCGTCCAATGTTATCCAGTTATCCATTGTTATTCAATGGATGAAGATGGCTAAAAGAAAACAAAATACTAATGATGAAAAGAGGTGTGGATTTGTTTTGTTGAGTTATTGTATTATTTTGGTCCAAATATAATTCACTTTCATTTTATTATGGGTAAAATTTATATGCCAGATTGCTTTGTTTTGTTTGTGTGTATGCAGTCTACATAAACTGGTAGATTACTACCGGTTTATTATAGTCTATTTAAGATAGGATAAAATGGAAAATAATTCTTTTTTTCACATTTCATTTGAACCTCAGAATAACGTCTGTGTCTTTAGTACTGATAACTAAAACTATTCAACATCAGAAATAATGTGCATTGAGAAATTTACATATTCATTATTAACTAGAGAGGAAAAACATATTTAAAAATTAAAATAAGCTGATGGTAATGTATTGTGCACTAATAAACACTGCCTACCTTCCACATTTATGTGACCAAGACCAGCAAAGCACTGGAATATACTTAAAATTAGGCTGGAAATCAAGATGTATTTCACCCCATAATTGAACTGGAGCCTTACAGGAGGAGTCAGATGCTTCTTAATGTTTTTCAGAATTCCTCATTAAACCAGAGAATCTCACTGTGATATAAACCAGCAAACTGTCTCTCCAGCAGAAATCTTTTTCAGTGGTAAAGCCATTTATTGAATATAAGTATTTCAGATGTTCATTAGCTTCATTGTATCTTCCTGTTTATAATTTTACTAAGTTTGCAGAGTTCAAAATGAAAACTACATTTTGTGTCACATTACCAGCAGTTTTATGCACAAACATAGTGAATTAACTGTTTTGCTGTAAATGAATTTAATGGTTTTCACTATAAATGTAATTGGTAATTTTTTAACGGTAACTAACACTTTATAATACAGTATTTCTACATATAGCAAACAGTTCAAGGGACTTAATTACACAGTGACAGAGACTGTTATGTTCTCCCTATGTAATTTTAAAAATTGTTTTTAACAATAAGGAGCAATTGAAATTTGTCAATTTAGGAGTGACAAAAAATGTTTTTGACTGTAAATGCAGTACTTAAATTGTTGTTTTACCAGTAGACTTGTCACCTTGATGTAGCTGAATGTCATAAAAACAGTTTAAAACTGTAAATTTAACCRTTAAATCTAATAGCAAGACTATCATTGGCTAGTACTTGTTAAAATGAAGGAATTAAAAATTAGAGGAAGAAATAAAAAATCGGCATTTAAGTTATACTTTAGGGATTGCTTTAAGTGTATAGCAATTAACACCAGTGAAAGTACTGCCATGAAAATGATATGATTTTGCATCAGAGATTTATTTAAAATGAATTCCTAATATTTGGGAGCCAACACAGAGAGAAGCCGAGCATCTCCTCATGCCTAAAAATGAGGCTAAAGTTAAAAACATACTTGTAAGTGATGCTTCTCCCTACCATTACAAGCAAAATGTTGATTTTGATGTGCAAAGCATTATTCTCTTACATGTGTAAAACCTTGGACTGTAACTGAAATATAGTCCAGACTTATTAAGCAGGAATAGCATGCAGGATGCTGCTGTGCAAGTAATCAAAAATTGGCCTTCACTTTCTTTTTGGACCTCTCATATCCAACAGTGTTCCAAGTGCTATGGCACTTTATACTGCATTGATGTTCAGGCAAGCCATGAACCATGGACATATGTTTATACCTGTTATGGCTCATCAGCGTTGAATATCAGACTTGGGAGGCTTAGGTAAACTTGGGCTTCCAAGCACAGAAAAAATATCTGTGGGTTTCACGGCTGGGAAAATCCCTATTGCGTCATAAGGAAAAGTTATGATTGCTGATGGTGCACAAAACTGCTCAGCTGGTTCCCTAGCATCTCGCACTGTAAACCATAGTGCAGCTGTGTTCATTGGAAATGCAGCAGGGAGAAGTGTAAATGAAAACATGCAGCACAAAATGTATTCAAGTGGTTGCCAACTGAATGGTGGAAAAACGAAAACACTATTTCAACTGATGGAAGCACTGAAGAGAGGCAATGCTAAAAAGCAACAACTGTTCGTGTCCCTGCTCCCATATAAATGTAGTAGTGCAACTCTATTTCTGCATTCTATTCTATTCTATTCTATTCTATTCTATTCTATTCTATTCTATTCTATTTCTATTCACACTGCATTGATTATTTGCACAGACAATGAAGAGTCCTTCTAACCTGCAAGCATTATAGTTGCTTCCTAGCTACCCCTCCATCTGGGTGGATGCAACCATCCAGTTTCACCAAGTGGAGCAGCTTTCCAAGGAGAGGACCTGCACCTGAGATCCTGGAGCTCCTAAAAGGTCTCAGTTCTTCCTCCAACATTTCACAGAGCTAAGGAGAGCTGCTCCCCGAGGGCACATCACTTCCAGGCCATCCTGCCGCTCTCTGGTCCTGCTCAGCATGCTCCCTGGAAGAGCAATCCACAGAGAAGAGAGCAGAGGTTATGGTGCTACAACCACAGGTAACTCTCTGCACCACGTTACCACAGCTGTGCCCTGCTGGTATGAGAGGAAGGGAGAAGAGCTGCAGGAGGGCACTGGGAGGAGGATGAGAGAAGGGGAGAGATGGGATCTAAGGAGAATCCTTAGGGAAAGGCAATTTGGGAGATGTACAGAGAATACACTCACTGAAAATCTGCATCGCTCCTCAGATCTGCTTCTTCTACCCCAGTCTTTTGAACAGCTGCCTTATCCCCGTCTGTGCCACTCTGCGGTAAGTGAAATGGTATGCATCTGTACTGTGTCTATGACAACGTGCCCTATCATGACCAGAGGACCTTAGAGGCTGCTGGAATAATTATAACCTATTTTCCTAAACAACAGAGATTAAACTGTGTAATAGCAGAGAGGAAGAATTCAACCCACTCTGGCTTATCAGTTTTTATTGTTAACATGTCCCTATGCAGAAAGGGAATACAGCAACTGCGTTGCCACTTTTGTCTAACTAGGTTGTGTAGGAACTGATCTGGTCTATGTTAAGAGAATGGATCACAGCGGTGAAGTTTGGATCCAGTGAGAGCAATCTCTTCAAATATAGGGTTAAACTGAGGGTTATACTAGCCTGTACTCTCTTAAATGAACACTAAAAAATGTCTAAGGGCCAAAATTCGCTGCCAACTACACATAAACAACTCCAACTGACTTCAATAGGAGTTTCCTGTGTGTATCCAGGAGCAGATTTTAGAGCTAAGAGTATGCATCAAAGTCTGAATAGCAAATGTTAATGAATTGACATTCTGTTTATTCATTATTTTCAAGGTGTCGATAGGGGTTTCTCTGTCTAATATAAAATGATTTGGTTGTCACATTTTTAATGAAGGCTTTTAATTACTCTTGATATAGAGAATTGTACTGGTTGTTTTGCACAGTTGCTTTTGTGTATTTAGCCAAACCCCTGTCTATAAGAAAACCTGCCTACATCAGGTTTTCAGTCAAAAACAGTCTTCGTCACTGCTTTGTACAGATGATGTTTTCAACTTGTAGCAGAAAGCATAAAAGGAAAGACCTATATTTGACTTAGAATATAGGCAATCTTAAGAGGAAAAATGGAATATGTTGTATTAGAAGATGCATCTTTGGTCGCCCTTTTGATGATAGTAAATGTGAYTATACAGAGGGCTGAAAAGAGTCACTAGCTATAAATTAATTTATTGGTGGGGGGAGCAGTTTTAAGAAAGCATAAGTGTGCATGCCAAGTTTTATAACAAAATGAGGGAGCCTCTAGCATGCAGGGTGTCTTTGGAATGGTGAGTCTGGGTCAGCTTTTTTTCTTAAAAGCCCAGAGTTTGATTCTCACAGAAACCGAGGAATGCAGGCTGGCAACTTGACGGAGGGACCCTACCGCATTTTCAGGTCTCACCCAATGTGGTTCCTGTCATTCCAGGGCAGACCCAGAAGCCCTTGAGTTAGACATAGGCCTTCTGCACACACTTCACCTGCCTCTCAGCTGGACTGGATACAGACATTTTCAGGAAGGCTTCCAAATATTTGAGGCATTTGCATATCCACAAAAGCCTGCAGTGTCCAGATAATGATTTGCAGACTCGTGGAATAAATTGCATTTATGGGCATTTCATTTCTAGCTGTTAATGTTTAAGCAGGAAGTGGCAGAGACAGGACAGACTAGAGGAATGTACTGGCCAGGTGGAGAGAGGCATTGAGGCCACGAGCATCCCTTCTGCCCCCACCTAGGGTTACATAGAAAGGCTTCTACTTCCTATGCCTCAATACTTTTAAGGGCCAAATGTCTTCATGAATCARATCCAAATGAATGAAGCTACATCTTCATTCACAGAGTCAGATCATGAATAGTGTCAGTCTCCCAGTCTGATTTGTAAACACCACATGAGACTAGCAGCAAAACAGTTTTTGAGAATGAAAATAATTGTTTATCTATTTATATATTTAAAAGTGCATGGGTGTGTGAATTAATCTATGTATGTATTATAGGGGAAAATTGAAGCAACTATCAGAATACAGGGACTAGAAAGCAACTTGACACCTGCATTGGTGGCAAATTTCATAGAGCCAAGATAATGAACCTCAAATATTAATCAGCTGTTATGTTTCAAATGCTAGTGCTCTTTAATTGCCTTAATACAGAAAGTCTCCTGCTTTGGTATTGTGGAAGGCCTCACATGTAACAAAAATAAACACATTAAATAAATAAATAAATAAACCCAATCTCCTAGGTACTAATTTGCCATGGATTGTATTTAAGTCTTCATCCATTATGTGAATTAGAAGTGAAACGAACACTGGCATCAATACTCTATTGCAGCCAGACCAGCCTGAGATCCAAGTGAGTGTGTGTCCTGGACAGTTTGTATTGATGCTGTCCTGAGTATCACACTCATCAATAATGGAAATAATTGCATTTTAATAATTAAAAAAACCCATCATTTTCACAGAGGTAGAAATGATGACTTTGTTCCCTCCCTGCAGTTTATCTGCCTTCTAATGACAGAACTGATTCATCAAGCAGCTCATTTATGAACACACAAATGCACACAAAGAAATCTGCCTTTATTCAGGTGAAAGAGTATCAAATGTCTCTTAAATATCAACTTAGCAATACGCTGCACTCAGAAGCTTGAATTAAAGCTGAAATGTATGAAGTAGCCACTTCCCTCTTGACCCCTTTTCTGTTTTAAAAAACATGTATAAACTATTTTCATTGAAAATCAAACATTTCCTGACAGCTCTGTCCTAAGGATAACTTCATTCTTATCTCCTGCAACAATAAACTCAAAAAGCAAACACACTAGATTCAACAAAGTGAAATGAACTACACACACCCCCAAAACTAAGCGGGTACATAAATGCTTTGCCACCTCAGACCTTTAAAAAAAATGAGATTTTTTCCCTTATATCAGAAACTTTTTTTATTAGATGCAAAAGCAAAGTCCAGATGAATAAATCCTACTGACTGATGCTGTGGCTTTATAACCTGTACTAAAATTTCAAGTAGGCAATTAAGAATGTAAGTCCTTGTTGAGAATAAAATTAGGAGTACCAGATATCAATATAAATATTCACCCACAAGCCAAGGATATTCGCTCATTGAGCAATGAATATCCTTCCATTATGCCAAAATGAACAACCTAACCTCTTTTCTGTTTCCTTACACTCTTTTTTTAGTTTTGCATCATACCTATTTCTTTCCTTAAAGCTCCTTAGCAGATTAATTCACCAGAAATAACTGCCTTATTGTTGATTATATAAATGATTCAGGATGCTTGACATATTTAATTTGACAAAATGGCACAAATTTCAGCCTAACCCAGTGCTTTGCTAATCCATATGCACCAGGATCACCTCTAGGATCATTAAAAGTTCAGTTAATTCACTAACACTCTGCACTTAAGAGTTTTACTGCAATGATTAGGTTTTCAAGGATAGCATCAGGACCTTCCCTGCAGGTCCAGCTTCCCTCTCTGAGTGTAGTGAAAGTGAACAAATAAAGAAGAAAAAAAAATGAAAATACCTGAAGAGAATAAAGAACAAGGGTGATGGGGTAAGATGGATTACTTGAATTTTCCACCAATCACTGAACAACACATTGGCTAAAGCATTGATTGATGAAGTATTTAAGTCGTCAATCTCACATCACAAGCCTTTTTACAAATGGCTGCAGAAAGGGGCTGACATCGAGGTGGTATCAATGGAAGTTGGCTTTGCTACAAAATATAAGAAAGACCTCTAGTCTACAATTTGCTCTCTTGCAAGACGTTCAATAACCGCTTTCGATGGCCACTTTGCCAGCAAATGTTTCACTTAAAATGTCGGTATTCTTTACTCAGGACTGCCGTCCACCTCTAAATTTATAGGTCTTTACTATGGGAAGATTTACTTTCCCTTAGTTTTCGGTCAGATTATTTTTCCCCCATGTAGACTGCTTTTCAATTTACATGGAGGGTTTTTTTGGTGGGTACTTTTTTCTTTTTTTCCCCTTTCTTAAAAGAATTACAACCAGTTGTTGTCTCTTCAGATATATTTTAAAACAGTAAATCAGTCATTGCCAGAAATCTGTGTTTGACTGAGAAATCAGCTTGTTCTAGCTTTTTATTTCCTTCCCCTCTTTCACTGTTCTTGTTCATTGACATTAACCTAAAAATAAATGACTACGCAGGACTTGAGCTTAGCATCTGTAGAAGCTGTTGCTGCAGAGACAGGTCACCTCTTGGTTACCATCAGCATAATACCATTTGTTCTCTGAAGCCCCTTTTCCATTCCCAGGAATATGACAAACGTAAGGGGCAGCTCATATCAAGGGAAAGACAGCCAAGCAATTCAGACTCCATGGGGAGGGGGAGGAAGCCAACAAAATAGCGTACATACCCCAGCATGAAAGAGCATCTTGATTTCAAGTTTTCTTTCAGGAGTCGTTAATATTTTATGAGACCACACAGAGTGTTCCTCCAGTGACATTTTTCTAAATAATGTAATGTGCAGTAAAGTTATCAGACAAAGGGGAGGAGGAGGGAAACAGCCTTGTTTAGATCAAAAAAAGAAATGCACTTGAATTCAAGTGTTCTGAAGGTTGGCTAGCACCCGACTCCAGAGCCCCAAACTTTTGTAGGGTCAACACTTACCAGGGTGCCCATGAATAAAGGAAGTGCTTTAGGGTTTTTTCTTCCTTTTTGCTTTCTTTTTTTTTTTTTCCTGAGGAGAATATATGTGCTCACTGAGCTCCCTTTTTTGCATCAATAAAAACTGATGGGACAGGGAATGTCTACAGAAAATCATGCAAAAGGAAGACAGCCAAAAGCGCAGGGATTCCTATTTTGTCTGCAAGCAGCAAATTCTTCCTTCCTGACTCTGTGGTATTTGGGAACTTTTCTTGAAAGCAAATGTCAGTCTAAAGCTGTGGGTCCAAACACCCCCTGAGTTTAATGAAGTCCTTCAGCAGCTTACCGACCACTTCCACAGGCTTGCAGATCTACCAGTGCTGTAGCTGTAGAGAGCTCAGCAACCCTGCTATGGACCAAATCAAACCTCCAAATCCTCTGCTTTATAATAATTCAGATGGAAGTCCAAACTTTGAAGACGACTCCAATTTTGAGCTCCTGGATCACAGACTACGGCCTATTTAGGGGCTTTTGTTTTGGAGCAGGTACAGGTTTTCACTATGGCTTAATAAGCTTCCATTCCTCAGTTAAGCCATTTTACTTTGCAAAAGCAACAGGATAAAAGCATTCATGTGTGAGGTCAGCTGACAGGTTACTAATTTGATAGCTTATAGTTTCTCTGCCTATGCTAGTTTATGTTGATCCAAGGTCTTGTTAACTTACCACAGTCTCTTAGAATCTTCAGTTTTAGAAGAACAAAATGAAATACTCTGCTTTTTTCTATTATGAATCTTACASTCCCATCTCCAACACTCTTTCTGGAGCTGTCCTTCCCAAAACCTGYGTTTAGAGGTATAGGGAAGTCTTGGCACAAGCTTTTTGAAATCAGAGTATTCTATGAGGTACTATTATATTGTATGTGGATCAKCCTAGTGCTAATTACTAAATAGTAATGGTTCAGAAAGATTTTTCTTAGAATGAACTAACTAGCAATGTGAAGAAGTAACCATCAGAAAAACAGACTTGTGTAACACAAGATTGAAAAATTATACTTTTGCTTTAAATATATGAAGTACCTAATTGACATAAAATTGTGACAGATAAAATCACTCAGCAACACACTGCACATCCTTCCCTCCTTTTGAATTATTTAGACAGATGCAAGTTAGTGGTCACCATTGTTGTCCTAATATACTGTATGGGACCGAAGTGGATATAATGTACTGTAGTAGTAATGTGTGGAATGAATTAGACAACTTGTACAAAGCAGCAACTAAATTTATTGTATTAAATAAGAATCCAGCTCAACACTGCAGTTTATATGAGCAGTTAAAATGGTTTGCCTCTTCCCGTTACATGACAATGTAATCAATGGAATAAATCACTGGCTGGCAGAAATCTTACATTTGAAATATCTCACATGTTTCCTATGGCACAGCAGAAATCTTCACAGGGAAATAGAAGGCCAAGGAAGTTGATAAAAGGCATTTGTATAAATGCTGTTGCCAAGAATTGCATCCAAGTTAGGAGTTAAATTGTGCAAGCTTTGATCCTTCAGACAGACAAAAACATGTAATCTGATCTTAAGGTATGCAGTGATATTGCATCAGATACAGCAATTACATAATTATGCCCCAGTCTTCCAAACACTTATGCATGCATATGCTTAGCTTTACTAATAGGAGTGATTCATTGATTTCATTGATTTTACTACTCATGGAAGTAAAATTAAGATACACTTACATATTTACAGAATTTGAGTTTCGTAACTCTTGTCTGTTCATGAAAGGCTGCTTTATCTGTACTGCTTTTTATACGTGTTCGTAGGTAACATGAAAGTGTGTGGTAACTGAGGTAGCTGTTGAATTAAAAGTGTGGATGAGAAAACCTTAGGGAGGGAAATCCTGGATCAATTAAAGGCAGTGGGAATTTTGCCATGATTTTACCCTAAGGTTCAAAAACAGAAGAAATGCACCAATTAAAATGTTTCTAATAATTTATTCAAAATACCATGACAAATATTTTTTAATATGATAAAATAAGATAAATATGCATGGCTGTTTAAGTGGTAAGATTATCTGATGGTGTTCTCTGATGTTTTTTTCCCTCCTGTTCGGGACTTCCCTGTCTGCTTTTCACAGACACGGATGTTCTATCTTTTTATGTTGCTAATATCTCCTTCTCCACATGCAACTTTATTTCAAGAACAAAATACTTCCCTTTATCCCACTCACACACATGGTTTCTCTTGCATCTTCCTTTCGTATTAGGAAGTAGATCCTTTTGATGTATTTGTTCCGCTATCCTCTTTGCTTCAGTGCCTCTAATACACTTCTGACTGGCTGCTTTTYGGTCATTACTCCAGCCCTTTTGCTCCTTGTTCCTAATCCTACCTTGATACCTGTTCCATTATTTTAATTTACAGCTAGTGGCCTGCTGTGGTGTTGTTCAGTCACATTTCTGTTCATCCATCACCTGTATCATTTCTAACATTAAGTGTGAATGTTGCTGCTTTCTACCTGAGTACTTTCTTCAGGTACTGCTGCCATTTACTTCCCAGCACTGCTAGTTTGTGCATATTAATTGGCTCAGCATCACTCCCCATAGTGCCTGTGTGGCCTGGAAAATATCGAATGTCTGCTTGGCCAGAAGTAGGGAGGTTTTTTAAAAATCATTTTCATTAATTTTCTATGCCTATAGCTACTCAATAGTAGTGATGAAATAAATAAATATATTGAATCAGAACCTCACTTTACTGGGTCTTAATTGGTGTGTCTTGAGTGAATCTATGCCAATGTATAATGAATCTATATTGTTTTTCATAGATCTTATCAAGCCCACTGTATCTGGCCTTTAAACCGTCGGAGTTACACACTGAGGTGGAGTAGACTGTGCGTCTGGTTTATGTAACCATGGTTTTGTTTAGTTGGCATGTTAAAAATAATGAATTAGGTATAATAAAAGCTAGTTTTTTTGTATACAGTTTAGAGTAAGCAACTTTTAACCCAGAAGAGGTCATTATGATAGCCTAATCTGACCATTTGTATAAAATAGGCCAGCCAGTTTATAATGGGAGAGGACACCTGCTTAACAAAGGGGGTGGGGAGGAAAGGTAATCTTGTCTATCATCTGTTGCATACCTTTGTAATTACTTTCAGATAAAACTTTTGCATTAGAGCTGATAAGGTCATTAAAAATAGACGTAGGTCCCAGTTACAGGGACATACATAAGTATCAAGTCTTTCCTTGAATAGGGATTTCAGATATCTGTGAAATTAGAGTATTTCAATATTCTGTGCATTTTTTTCCCTAAAATGAACCTTATGAAGCTTTTACCTACCTCTTCCAAAAAACAGTTCTGCATTTTGCCCTAACAACAAGTGAAGTAAGACCCAAATCCCACCTCCTTCTTCAGACTGATGTCTTTTAGCAGGAATTATGAGGACAGCTCATCTGTAACRAGATAGTAAAGATCAGTGGAGTAATGGGTAAGTGGTTAAGAGTTTTCTTTGTGTTCTTAATGACAAGGATTGCATTTATTAGATTGCACGGGCTTAAGCTGCTAACCAGTTAAGACCATGTCCTGATAGTTGAGCTCATAGTCCTGCTGATGAGATGTCCAGCTAGTTAAAGAAAAGTAGTTCATATCGTGTGGACTGACACATGTCTCTGCTCAAACCAGATTACTTTGTGAAGAATCAAAGGTACATTTTTCAAAGTGACACAAATGGGATTTGAACGAGGATTTGCCTATTTGAAGAAGTGTGGGAAAAGCTAAAGTGTGAATTATAGCATGGTGGATGCTTCTTTATGTGTGGACATTCCTATTCCACATTAAAAAGTGCTTTTTGTGCTTAATTCTGAACTAAATTCCCTTCATGGACAGACCTGACTTTTTGATAATCTAACTTAAAACACATCAGCTAAAATTTTCAAGATGACCTAAAACCTAATCTCAAAAGTGCAAGCAGCACTTTAAATGACATATTTTAATGTGTATACTTTTCAGTGAAAAGTTAATGGAAGTTAGTCATTCAAATACACCACAAATTATCTAGCCCTTTTTACCTTATGTCTAATTTTACCCATTGTATGTAGTAACATATATAATGGCTGGTAACTTTCAGGTTATTATGCATCATTTCTTCACAAATTATAGGAGAATGGGGATTAAGCTGTTCTTAATTTGAATATAGGCGATTAGGGCCTTTTTCTCTGTTGACTTCTCTCTGAGTGCACTAGGAAACAAGGGCAAGAAATCGCCTAATCATAGCCTGCACTAGAATTCATCAGCTGTGAGTGGCCAGGTGAAGGTTCCACACACTCCCAAAACTTTGGTATTTCCCTCCATCTGTCTGCTTACTCACGTCTGTCTTAAGGTGCAGCTCAGTTCTGAAAAGCATTAGTATAAAAAGTCCCTTCCTTTGCTCCCTTTCACTGTGAGACACATTTACTAATCCTGTAAACAGGCATATGTTTTTATAGTTTCTCAATTTTCCTGGTCTTGCAGAGCAAATATTTTGGAGGACATGAACTGAAATCCAGCTTCTCTGGCACACCATCATGCACTTTCACTAAGCTTCAGTCCGACCCAAGGAATCTCTGTGACCATTACAGCCTACAGATGTGTCCCAGAGACATCAATGCAAAGACCGGGGCATTGTGGGGGCCCTGCGCTGGACAGAGAGCAGCCAGTCCCACGTCTGTTCTAAGCAACCTGGGGATACTGAGAGAAAGAAGGAATAGTACATTCACATAAGTAACTCATATTAAATTACCTGCAGAAATGATAACAAAACTTATAAAACTGCAAACAAATGATCCGGCTATCAATGAAACTCAATACTTGTGGAATCCTGTAATGCTGATAAAGTCTCTTTTCAGAAGTGAGCTGCATTTTAAGGTAAGGGGTAGATTTTATATTGAAAGTGAGGCCACAGAGCTTCCTATTTTTTCTTTTTCACTTCCAAGTTCAAATAGGTTTCAGCTCTCTCATTCAGATGGGTCAAAACTCCCAACAGACAATTGTGGCTGGAAGATAATAGATTAAGATTTTAATCCAGAACCTCTTTCTGTTTCAGAGGAATACTACCTTGTACAAACCAGGGCCAGTAACATTTCCAGATAAAAAAGCTAAGGCTGCCTACATTACTTAAGTCATTAAGAAGGTGCAAAGAAGGACATTTTTTTTCTCTGCAGAAGAGAAAGTGAATGAATGAGACTGCCCTTCAGTTCCTTAAAAAYACAGTAGGAGGGAAAGAGCTATCTTTATCCGGGAACACCTTTCTCACCCTCTTCTATCAACTCTGCCTCTTACTATGTCCTGTATGTCCCTGAGCTTTCTSCTGAAATCAGAGAAGGTGCACATGGTTTTGTAAAAGCAAAAAGTGGGGAATTTGCATGCACTTGTGCATAAAGATCACTGTCAGCGCAAAAGAATCCCTCTTTTTCAGCCCAGCGGACTCCAAAGAAGCATTTGAAGAGACAGCAAAGTGACCACAAGAGGTAAGAGGATCCAGTTCCCAATGGATGTCTGACTAAAGTTTAGATGCAGGAAGGTCAGAAAGAATTCCAGTGGATGACAACTCCAACTATAAACAGTTTGAAAATGCTAAAGCAATATACGGCCTAACATATATGCCAGCCTGGATTCAACACCCCAGTAATGGCTCTGGGCCACTTGCTCTTTCCCGATGTGAAAGTACAGCACTTTAGCTTGTGTGTTTGGCAGCAGGAAGCCCCAAAGGCAGGGGGGAGCCATTTTATGTACTGTGCGTATGAGGGGGAACATTATGTTTGGTACAGGGGAGCTGCTGAGGTTTTTATACTCTCRTTACTAGAAAACATTTCTGTGTACTTTTCTCTGTGTTTTTATTAATCCATTTCATTTCATGCTGTCTCCCCTCCCACATCTCTAACAGCTGCTCACACAATATCTCACCTACAGTTTGGGAAGACACAGTAGGCAGATCACAGTATATATTGYGTTATACTCCTGGACGTACCATCTGCCTTCTCCTCCTGGACATTTTTGTAACCAACTATTTACAGCAACAGAGGGTCTGGCTGCTTGGGGCTTGATCCTTGGCAATGAATGTCTTGTAAATAAGTGAAAGTTAAAAAGGAGCAAGTAGCAGAAACAATCTAGCCTTAGTTAAAATGCTTCTGCATGGCTGCCAAATGACTCCCACTTTGAGAAAAAATAAGATGAAATGTGATCCTTGGTGTGTTCCCAAGGCAGTTGGTTATATGCCTCTCCATCATCTCTTTTCTTCCTATAATTGGGAGAAATGGGGAGTCATATAGCGAACTGCTCCAGAAACATTTCTTCTCAGACTTACCCACAGCCAAATCCTAATTCCCATCCTTGCATACAGTTCCAATCAAGTAGCATTGTCTGACCCAGTGTTTTGATTCCTAGGTAAACAGATTGGTTAGTTTGTAATACGTACTGCGGGGCAGATCATGTGCGCTAGGAGACTGACTAGCAGGGTCACCATTTCTTTAAAACTCATACACTTAGATTTATTTTCCACAGGGATAAGGGAATGGGTCACTGAGATGGGTGCCCAGGTTTTATCCTGCCAGCCATGCCAAAGTACCTGTGTATGTACTGACAAGAGTTAACACATGAAACATGAAAGGTAAAAGGCAAAGCATACCTCAGCTCTCTATTGATTCAGGCTGTGAGCCAACTGAGGGAAGCACCATTGTTTGGTTATTCTCAGGGTTTTGTATGCAAGATATTTAGGAAATACTAGGACTAAAACAGATAGTCTTTTTAAAAGAAAGCTAATGACATCTTGCTGTGACTCCAGGAGCAATGAAATGCATCTGGAAATGCAACAACTTTACACTCCCTGAATTGTACTGCACAAGGACTTAAAAAACCGAGGTCCCATAATATTATTCTCACCCTCCATCCTTTATGACGCCAGACTGACTGTCTATCCAAGATGGTACAGAATTTTTAATTCCTGCATCAAGAAAATATCAATGAAATCATTATGTCTTTAGCCTATATGGGAGATTTTTTGAAACATTCCATGTCACCACATGAAGGCATCAATAGAAGTTAAATTGCTTTATACCTGCTTGGAACCCTTATTTCTGTATTTGCACTGCAACAATTGGTTGCTACAATCAATAATTTCCTATAATTCCTTTTGTGAGCAGAACAATAGATAGGAAGTCATTTTTACAGCTGATATTTAGTCAGAGACCAGTTCACAGAAGGAATTACAGCTTTTTATTGTTTGCTGCTGAAGCGTTATAAGATTGTTGCCATTTTTTGTTTTAAGATGGATTGTGGTTGTTTTCTTGAACACTCAGGGTCACAAGTATTCAGTTGATGTCCTGTGACACCTAGCTAGTGCCATGTATCTGAAGCTGTTTGCTTGCCACTGAAGAAAGATTTATGTCTTCAGCCATGCAAAGTGAAATAGCCGCATTGTGGAGAAGAAGGCAAATGTTTGCTTGTTCAAGTTTGGCTCTTATTCATCTCCCAGCTGACTAAATCCATGAAGATAAACATGGCCTGGCTTCCCCAGCTCAGCAATGACTGCTTATTGTCTTCGAATAAATACTGCAATATTATTGCTCCACACTTTCCTGTCCACTGGCAGACCATGAAAACAAGCTGAAGTAATGCCATAAGTCATAACATATACAGTCCCCGTTGTCATTAACCCAGGGGAAAGGAAAAAAGGAGGATTCAGAAGTCAACTTTGTTTTAACCCTTTGAATTGTAATCTTTTTTTTTTACCTCCTCTAAACATGATTGACGTTTCCTGGAGCTCTCTATCCTTTCATAGGTTAGGAAGCATTAAGTAGTTGCACTTTCCACTGGCTGAGTCTAATCACATTCCTATAGATGAAGCAGGCTGCCTTGGACACCCACAGCTTCCCATTTATCTTTTAAAATGCAATCTACGCTTTTGTAGATGAGCTCATCTTGAGGACTGGCGGAAAGAGGARGACAAGAATAGAGGATGGATCTTGGAAGAAACCAGCACATGGTAATGCTTATGTTAAAAGCACCATAACAAGCTGCCCTAAAGAAAAGAGGGCTGGAGAGGGAGCTGGAGGAACAAGTATTTAAGAAGTTAATTTTCCTGTAGATGAGGACAAGCCACAAGGAAGATTCTGAATTGCCAAAGACTACCTGACTTTTATTAGATGCATCATGAGAAAAACCTGCCCAGCCAAGCCTGTTTGTAAGAGAAATGCTTTAYGTCATTGGCATTTCTTGTTCCCCATCCTAGACATCTCTGCTTAGGGCTTTCTAGAAGTAAAAAAAAAACTTACTTACTGAAAAGTGTTTTATGGAAAAATCATCATACCAGATGATAGTGTGATCAAGCAAGAGAGGTCTGCTTGGAGAGCTTATCTAATTAGYTGGAACTGGCACTTTGGGGGCAGAAATGAAAGTGGCTTTCCCAGTGCCATTCCCTTTCTTCTGCATGTGCAACTCACTTAACCACAGCCAACTACTACCAAAAAATTCCCCTCTAAGCTGTTTGTCTGCTATGTCTGCTATTGGAGTTACTATATTGCAATTTATCCACTGATAAGTTCAAATCTCATGACTGTCAGTGATATAGCATGAAACACCTTGGGTTTTCTTTGTACATGTTACATTATTGAGGAAGATARAGAATATAAACCAAATTCTCCTTTACACTTAGGCCATTATTACAGCACATTACCAGTGTGTCAACAACGCCAAAGAAGGGAAGGCACTTTACATCCTAAAGTGAATGTAAATACTTACTCATTTTTCTTATGTCTCTCTTACATTATCAATGTAACATCAGCAAGTCTGAGCATAAATGAGAATTAGATGCTGTGCATCCAGCACAGCAGATATTTATGCCTGCTACAATTATAGTTTAGGATTACTTTCATTGTATTGGAGCAGATGATCTATTGCACAGATCTACCTGCAGACAGACAATGTGCTTGATTTCATTGTGGGACTCCCATGAAGGAAATGCTCTACGATGGTATCATATTCTAGATGGGTGAGTTGACACTGGATTATCTTTTGAGTGGTATGAGGGTAATTCCCTTCCACTGCTATACAGACTACTTATGAAAAAAGTTAGTTGTTTCAGTTGCAACGGGGCAAAAGAAAATAACATCAACAGTTACAGAAAATCTCACTGTAATTGAATTGTGCCTGTTACAACTGCAGAGCTGAAGGTGGAGTTGCATGTCCTGGATCTTGGAAAGACCTTTGTGCTGGGAACAGACATTAGATGCTATGTTATTTCTTTTATAATTTGTGGTGGTTACAACATTAAACATAATGAATAAATAAAAATATTTTTATAAACCACACCAAGGGAAAGACTGGAGGTTGGAGAAGAGCTATTTATGGAAAAAGACACTGTTGGCATACAAATATACAGACATCAAGTGGTTGGGGAAAAAAGCATTAGCAGGAATTTAAAAGGAAGTTTCTAACCAGATGAGTGAGACTCTACAATGGCTTTCTTGCAGAACAGGGGAAACAAATAATCCTACTGATTATAAGAGCAACGTATGTGCAGTAATTGACTCAATGAGAAAGGGTAAATAACATCTTATCACTGCCTTGCATGGTGATTAAGGAAAGCTCTGGGTTAAGGGTAGCAACCAGTAGGTTAACTAAAATGAAGAGAAACAGCTTGTAAAGGAGGAAACAAGAGTAACTTCTGAAATTGTCCATATTGTCTTGTAAGTCTCCAAAAAGCCTCGTGGGTTTTAGACTTGTGTTGCTCTGCTCAGTCTTTGCCAGCAACACTGCCTGAAACATTGGTTCCTCTATCAGCTGTTGTTTTGGCCAGGGGAGAGCAGCATCTATCTCTTTCCCTCCCACTTTTATGGGAACAGCAGATGGTATCTCTTGGTTCTCCTATAGGTCCACCCTTTCTGAATAGCCATTTTATAGGAGTGAGGAGCAACTTAATGAGATACCCCTGTTTTGCCATTATTACTGACTTTGGGGTGCAAACACTTTAAGTTGTGTGATCCTCTGTCACAGAGGATCATAATAGACATAAGAACTTACAGTAACCCTGGTTTTAGCATCATATCATATAAGCTCTAGGTCTGACCTATATATTAACACTTGAGCTGATGAAATGTTTCAGGGGTGTTGTAATTCAGTCATGTCACTGGGGATTTTTATTTGACTGTTTTCCACAGGAATGTGGCTCTAAGGTTTTTCTTGAGCATATTTGCAGGAACAAAATCTTACTCCAGTCTTTGTTCTAACTTCTTTTTGTCTGTTTCTCTTATTATTAACATTTTATTTATGGAATATATCTTCTGTCTGAAAATACAACTTTTATTTTTTCTCCTCATATATTTTCATTTAATTTTGTTTTCTTTATCTACATTTGACTTTATATCTTTATTGACTTCTGTCCTTCTACAGTATAAACTCTCTCATTGAGACCTATTCTTTGACATGCTTTCAGCCATAAAATAGATATTATATTCCCTGCAYTTATTATAAGCTTTTTCTTTTTTTTTTTCCTTCAAAAAATATTAATATTACTAATTTACATCTACCTGATATTCATCCAGAGTGGAAATTATTTCCTCAGTATGTTTTGAGGTTTTACGTGCTGATATTAACTATGGCTAGGGTTTCTTTTTAAACCCTTTCCTTCAACTTCAGCTGCCACTTGTACTCCAGAAGTTATAAGGATTCTCTTTTTGTTCAAGAAAACATTTCAGTCATTGCATCTTGTCCTTGAGTGGTTTCTGTGACTTCCCTTCTTCAGCATGCAGATATATATGTTTTGTTTCTTTTTAGGAATGTTATGTCTTCTAAACATTTTTGCAAAGTTGTTTTGTCCCTTGCACATATAATGATGTGTCCAAAGGTAAGGCACTCCTGAGGCCCTGCCTTGCTTCTATACTATATTTGTGGTTCTTTATGCAGAAATTTTCTGCAGGTTTCTTTGTGTTTGTTCCTATGTTTTGCTGACCCCCAGTCCACCTGTCTTGTTTTCTACCCAAAACTTTAAACCTGCTCTAGGTTATGCTCTTCAGCTTTGCAAATTGTAATATATTTACCAGAGTTCCAATTAGGGTAGGGTTAGATCCCAGATAAATGCTTTAGTCTCCAAAGAGGATGTGTGTGTTGAAATTCACATATATTTTCAAAAGCATTACCCTCTGAAAATAAAAATAAGTAAATGAGTTCCTGTTTCTTCAAAAGAGTATGAGACAGACATAAAAATGCCATCTGATTCTGCCATGAAGCCACATCTCAAAGAAGTGTAGCTGTATAAAAATGTTCCTTTCAGTAGTGAATTTCTATTTTGACAATAGCATGAATATCAGTGGGTAATTTACACCTTTATAAGGACAGTAAAAGAGAAAAATCTAGATGCAAAATGTTTTGTTTGTTCAAAGCATCAGAAATATTCTGTAGTATGAAACTAGCTCCATCCTATTTACCGCCTAAGATATACTTCTTTATACAGTGCTTCCATACTAAAAGAAGCAGCACAATCTCATCATCCCACAATGACCTGTTTGATTACATCTCACACTAATGACTACTCAAATACCATTTTACTGGAAACTTCAAAAGTTCGTTTGGCATTCAGATCCTCAGAAATTAAACCGAAACAACGTTGCCTTAAGAAACCTTGTTGTGTACACACAAATACATTCAACTGAACAACAATTGTTCAGACTAAGAATGTGTATTCTATCCCAGTGCTGAGCAGAATACAGGTTGGGCTATCAAGGCAAGATCCTGTCTCCCACCAGTGATGTCTTTATGGCATACAAGCCCTGAAAACACCACCGTGGAGAGCGCTCAGCTCTGCTTGAACCAATAGGATTGGTGTTCCCTGAAACAGCTCTTTCCTTAGAAACTTCATGGACTCAGTTAAGGTAAGGAATATATTGTCTGTATCTGCAGAGAGGAGAGATAGCAGGAGCATAATGGATAGGGACTTAGACTAAAAGACATGGATTCTGCTCCTGGCTCTGCTTCTCATCTGCCACTTGATCTTCACGCTTTCTGAGCCTCTGTTTCCATAGCTATTTGTAAATTCTTTGGGGAGGAGATACAGTATCTTCTTGTATTTTTTGTTGTTTTTTTAAGTGCTAGGGCAACGATAGCTCAGTCTTAGGTCAGGTATCTATCCCTTATTGTAATATAATTTTTGTTGTTGTTACAAGAGAGCCGAGCCAGAAGTCATTTAAAAATAAATATAAAGCAACCGTAGACTAAATCTTCAGATTCAGTATCTCTTGCTTTCTCTCTGTACTTGAAAAGGCTTTTGTAGACCCTGTTCTTCAAATTACCTTTTATTGTCAGGTTGTAAAAAGGTCCGATACTGGGAGTCTAAAAGCTTGCTGAGCCATTAAGCCACATGGTACCCTGAACCTAATTGAAGCCTCTCAGTGCTATGATGAAACTAATGAATAGTAATGTGAAGATTAAATATCATAATAATATAGTAAGTAGAAATGATTTAATAATAGGATAGCTAATGCAAAAAAAAAAAATCCTACCTGTGAAAAAAAAATCATATTTTCTATAGTTTCATAAATAGAAATTTTGCATTTTGATTTTACATTATTGTAGGCAGCAAAAATGGCAAAATTTCATCTGGCTGAATTATTCTAAACTGTCACGTTGTCTTTTTTTTCTGAAAAATACTTCAATGTTCATGAGGGGCCAAATCAAGTTCAACCTTGTCAAAATTCTTGTGAAAATATGGAGATCCCAGCTTCTGGTAAAAATTTCCAGAGTAAAAGTGAATTCAGTACCAGCAAAGAAACAATATAAAGCACACTGTGAAAACAGGAAGGCTCTTGTTTCCTTCTACTATCCTGTACACTATTTAGAATGTAAGTCACTATAGAAATGTTATTTGCCAAAGTCCAGTCAGTCTCTGCCATGAGAGACCAGTTTCAATGATATATTGCATAGAATATACAGATATTGTCCTATTTCTTCTTAATCTGTTCAAGCAACATATACTTCACGTACAATACACCCTTCTCAGCATATTCCACTCACAAAAACAAATGATCTTTGTTTCATAATTGGTTTAAATCCGTTAAAGCCTGTAAACTGTGCTCACTGTTTTAAAAGCAAATGCATTCTTTTCTTTCACAGCTATCTTGTCTAGTGATGTGTTTATCCAAATACTTTGCCAATGCTTTATACGATATGGGAGCATACCCATGAACAGCGTATTTATCAGCCAGGCTAAGCTTAGAATGCTTGTGTTTATCCAGCTTGTGGGAACTCCTGCCAGGGGAGGAACCATCATAACAGTCAGAGGCACATCCATAGCCTGGGAAAGAAATTTCATCTCTCACATGCTTTTCACTTCAATTTCATCAATACATTTGACATCGGGAAATGAAGTTTATTGAACCTCTGTATTCATCCTTTGAAAAGCCACTCCCAGTGTCAAAGCAATAACTCAAATGGAGACAATCTCAAAAGGTCCCTCACCAGAATTGCAATTGTTCCTGAAAGGTGAAACATCCTAATCTACTTTACTGAAGTACTCAGCAGATCTTTTTTATCTTTTTTTTTTTTAATCTGTAAGATTAAAATAACAAAAAGAAAAAAAAGTAACTAGTCTTTTCAGAGAAGGAGAAGGATCAAATGTTCTTGATTATACTCCTGACCTTACGTTTAGTACCCTTTTTCTCTGAAGGGGGGTGTGAGGAAGGCTATGAACTCAAGTTTAKGTAGTTTTATGTTGCTACAAACGCAAAGGTCCAGTTTCTCCCATCAGTTACATCCACGTAAGTCTCGCTTATTTGAAGGAAGTGAATATTGACTTCAGGGAAGTAGTAAAAGAATCAAGAAAGATTCTGTTCCAGTTTTTTCCAAAGCTATGGGAACTTGAAAGGTGTTTACAGAAAGCAACTTGCCAAATGTTAGTCAAAGGCCAGAATCTGGTACCATGATTTTAGATAGGTAACACTTGATAGCATGTAACTCAAGTGGTCCTGAGGGAGTTCAGAGTTGTGCAGTCCTTCATGTCTGAGCAAAATAGGGTAAAAAAATACCAGGTATGTGAGCAAAAAAATTTTTGCTTGGCCACTGTCTCACACACATCTGCATGCACAGGAGCAAATCATTACATAATACGTAAGACTCTGAATAGCCTGATCCATAAGACCACATTGAACTATTCATTGAGAGCAAGATTATAAACATATGGTGCTAAATGAACATAATATGTGTATGAACATGCAACCATAGGAGATCCATTTTTATTTTTACATATGTATGTTTAAAACTTCCCATCTTTGTCATGCACAACAAAATTAGGGAAAGGTTTTTGTTACCATTCTGCTGTAGACACTCACTTGAGACGGAAACTTAGCATGTCACAGCATCATCTTGGGAGCCTGTTAAACACTAGACAAGATTCAGGCAGCTGGTCCTGTAGCTGCTACATTTTATGMTAATCTGACACATCTGAGAGTTGCGGCCCATCGTAATTCCCGGGTAGGTGCGCTCCAGCTGACCGCAGCAGACCCCCTGAGCAGGGCTGTGAGCACAGAGGTTGTCCTGATTAGAGCAGGGACTTCCAGCTACACTGATGCTGCACTTGGCAAGGTGAGAGGCAAATACTGGCTCACAGCAAAGTAATCTCATGAACTGGAATATTGCTGCCCCCGGGAGCAATTTGGTGTGGACATGTGCTGTGCCGCTCATGTTAGGAAGACGGCACGCTGGTGAGCATACTGCACTTTGCTCATGCAGACAAGGCCAGAGGTTAAAGGGAGAGACACAGTCGCTCATCATAGGAGGCTGGCATGGTATGCCAGAGCAATGCATGATTTTGGCTAGCATCAAACAATTTAATCTCAGGCAAGCTTGATAGTGTGAATCAGGGACACATAAACCCTCCAAAAGGCTTGTGGAATGAAAATTATTTCCATAGCTGTATCTTGTACTCTTGCCATGATTATAGCTGTGAAAGTATCTCCTTTTTGAAAAGCATCTTGCATGGACAGCCTGTCCCTCATCCTTTAGCCATGAGTAGAGGAGGTTGGAGTCTCACTGATATTCCAACCTCTTTGGACCTGAGAGTTACAATATGTGTTATACTGTAAGTAACATCCCCCACTGTGTGCATATGAAGCTGCCATGGACAACCTAGTATAGCAAAAAAAGATGTTCCCACTCTGACTCTTAAGTTTCTTGTCTCCTCTTGGTTGAAGACATATCTTTAAGTATGTTTCAATGCAGGGGCTTTTTGTATTTAATAACTATTATGCTCCCTTTATGATTATGGGGTAATGAATAATATTTCAGTCATTTATATTCTAAAAGCTGTGCATTCCTGAAACAAATGCACTCTGCTCTAAAAATTCCCTTTTTAGGCTATCATTTGGTCAGATTCACAAAAGCTTAATGTCAGATTATTATTTCTGGCATTCAGTCATCAGCAAATAACATTGTACCTTAAGATGTGATTCTCAGATACTAAACACCAGAAATAATTGAACATCATGACATTCCTTTGTGAATTTCAACTTTCATTTTTGTTCTTTTAACATCACATTTAGTCAGTAACATGTACCGATTGCTATGTTACATAAAAACAGTGCTGCTTTTGCTATTGTGTTCCCCAATAGAAGGTTCACTCTCAATACCTTCTGCTGGACAAAGCCAGGAAATTAGTACCTTAAGTGCCACTGTATTTTTCAGATCCCCTGAATTTGACTGTGAATTCCAGGATTTCCCATGAAAGCGCTGTTAGACCTGGGAGAGTCTGATCTCCTAATTCATTCTCTTTTTTTTGTTCTTCAGCTTATCAAATATGCCCTTTTCCCACCGCACCTCCCAGAATGTTTCTAGTTACAGTGTCTCCTACTATAAATTCAGGATGCACTGAGCAAATTAGCATCAGCACAGACAAACTAGCCCCAGCCAAATAAATAAATAAATTCCAGAGACAAAGACTAGGTCTAAACTAAAAAGGAAAACCCAGTTAAAGAGAGAACATATGTCCAGGAATGGATGGGAAAATTTTATAAATTCAAAACTTACAGATGCATGCTTGCACAGAGCTGCAACACAAAAGCTCTTGAGCAGCCAGTGGAACAGAAGGCTGGGTTTTGCCTACTGCTGTGGTCTGTATATCAGTGCTGGAATTGGACATTAATTAGCACTTTATTTGCTGTTGTGCTCCTTTTCCTACAAATATTTCCTTTGGGGCCATGACAGCCATTTCCTGCCCTTTCATCTTCCTCTCCCCCTTCTCCCTAGTGATTGAACTATTAGCCTCATGTACCTGTGACAGGCTGAATACTAGCTACTTATGGGAGAACCAAAGGGCTAAGCACATGCAGGAATAAAGGCTATAATGCAACTACGGGTACCCTTCCCAGACATGAAAGACAAAATGTAACACCAATAAACACAAAAAGAAAAAAACAAACCCTAATACCGTACTTCAAAATGTTTGACGTAGGTAAAACTTGCAGCTCCGTAATTTTCTGTCTTAGGCTAAAGTAACAGAGAACAGGGGTACTGTGAGCCATCAAGAGAGGTTATGCAGAAAGGCCTGGATTCACAGCAGCCCTGTAGGCAAGGTAGGATTTAAGTATGTGCTTAACTCTCAGGCTTAAGCATGTGTTCGGATCCCAGTGACCTTAATCAAAACTGAATCGTTGCTTAAATGTGTTGCTGATGGAAATACACGGTGAAAGCGAAGGAATGATACAATAATGTTAACTAAAGACACAGTGCTATTATTCTTCAAAGTTTGACTTCTGCCTGGCACGTGTGCTTTTGAAGAGCTATCCTAAGCCCTCCTCCTGCCTCCCAAATGGAGTGATAGAAAGGGATCTTCTTGATGGATTGTGCCCCTGTTTTCAATATACTCAGCAAGTGCCCTAATTCTTCATTTCACTTCTGATCAATAAGATGCACTGGAGTAAGTTCTGCAGCCTCTACCTACACAACACTCCTTGAAGTCTGTGAGTATTTGGATTGGGCCCATCCTAGTCACCTGGGCATGCATTACTTTCCCAGATAAAAAGAGATCTTTAAAATGCTTGGATATTCTGGCATAATTATTCCCAACTGTTGTTTCATTTTGTCAATGTGTCTCACAACAGATTCTTTAGTTACTTCTGTGTGCAGCTCATGTACTGTGTTGCCACAGTTCATGCAAGTAAATCCCAAGATCTCCATCTTAGGGCAATTAACTTATTTAATCAAACTCAGAAAAATAGAACAAAATGATCGTTCCCAGTTCTGCAGCTTCCCAGTTCAAATCTAAGTAGAACTACTAAAATAGAACAAAATGTGTATTTTGTCTTTGTTCCTGTGTATTCATACGCTCTACACAAAAACCCTTGGAGGAATTTCAAGTAGGTGATTGCTGGTAATCATTTTGTTTAAATGTGCAAGGTTGCACAGGACCTCTGTCTACTAGGAAACAGAATGTTCTCACTCAATTATATTAGCAATCATTATTTCAACAGTGGAAACTTCCACAGTAAATAATACAGACTTTATAACGTATTTAAGAAGAAAAAGTGCACCTCTTTAAAATCACTAGGGACAAAAACAGTCAGGCTGGGGAAGATTTTCTGTTTGCTCCCAGCAAGTAAAATTAAGCTATGGGTTTTTTGGCCATACTGCTGTGGTACCCTATGGAAAAAGTAAAAAGGAAAAAGAAAAACCTTTTTTCAGTTAGATACTGAGGGAAAAAACTTTGGGATGTTTATGCTTATGTGTAATGCCATTTTCACACATATGTGTATATTTTAATGACAAAATAAAGACACATATTTTCTGAGGGGCTTTTTGTTTTTATTTAGCAAGTGTTTCTTTATCATAGGCATGACACAGTATGATTGCCACAAAAATAGCAAGAGCCTGTAAGCATTCACTATACAGAGAAATGCTATAGCAGGTCATTGATGATATAGCCCTCTCAATCCTCTTCAGAGCCCAAGTAGGTTTATTTATCATCAAAGTTGTTGTTTAATCTTGTTAAATTCTTTTTTCTCTCTGCAACTTATTTCTAAAATGATATCCTTGCAGCTAGAATCTGATTACAGTTATACCTACATAAATCTGAAATTAGAAATTTGATTCTGATAAATAATTCAAATATTGGCTTCTAATTTCAAAGAAATTATCAAAATTATCAAAATTAGCACAGATATCCTTCACAGCTATGTGTCTCAGTCCTATTTTCCATTTCATTCCTAGTTCCTGAGTACTGTGAAACAAAAATATCATAAACATTAGAAAGGTTATACATTTTGAAATTCTCTTGCACTGCAAGTCTGTTTTTTTTCTCCCTGTGTAGGTTATTGTTTTACTTGGCATCTATGTCATACTCAGGGGAGAGGGGAAAAAGAGAATTGACTTCAAAAATAGCATGAAACTAATTATAGTGAACAGGCATTTGCATTATTGTAAGGGACCGAGCAGACTGAAGAAGTGTGGCAATAAACTCTTTCTATCATGCCCACAATCTCACAGCTCCACATTTATCAAGCTGACCCTCAGTTTTGAGGATAGAACCTGGTCCTACTTGGAGGAAAGGGGAATGCTAGTATTTCCAGTAGAAGACAAAGACGGGGAACCTGAACAAAATAAATGAATTCCAGTCAGTGATGTCCTGTGGTTTATTTAAAGCTTTTTTTTTYTATTAAGTGAATAAACTTTGTTTCAAAAAGGACCTTTTTCAAATTTGTTCAGTTGGCAAATTAAGAAAAAGTGGTTCTGACGATCTTTTAAATTCAACCTTGTGAAAGGATCAGGCTCAATTATTTACTTTTCTTCTGATGTCATTCCTAGAAGAGTGAACCTCTTCTTACATCTGTGTCCAGTGGATCTACAGAGACATATGAGTGGGATTTGACGTCCATATAATTGTGTAGGAATAATTGAAGTGCAGCCCATGCGGAGTGTCCTCCGCACTGGCCAACAAAGCTGCAATACTGTCCAAGAAGAGACTGACACTTTCCCTGAGTAGAATCAACTTTGGTCAGCTGGTCACAAGAGCACTTTCTGATGTTACTTTTTAAAAGGAAGATTCACAGGAAATAGGACTAGATTTAGTGTCTGTCTTACTAAGACTTCCAAAGGYAGAGATGTGGTCCAGAATACATAAATACACTCAAGGTGTGCTGAATACAGCAGACTTCATTTTACATAGACACTTAACTCCTCTTCTGTTGCACTCTAGGGAAGTATTTGGTGACTGGATGTACTGTGTCTAGCCCCTTCAGAATATGGCCTCTTGGAATTACTGCAATATGAATAATAATTTGAAAAAAGTGCTGTGTAACATCTGTTCTTTTTTCCAACCATGTTCCATGTGACAAAACTTTTGTGGGTACCCATTCCAGCTGGTCGCAAAGAAAGAGGGAGAGCTACAAAAGACTTGGCCTGTTCATGAGGCAGAGTGGAGAACATGAAATGTAAGAAAATAATATGCCACACTTATCTATCTGTATATATATTTATATAGACATATGTATAGGTTCCTCCAGAGGATGGAAGGAATTTTAAAAGATTTTGAGAAGCCTATATTTATGTCAAAGTCACTGATGCCCTTGTTTAGAGTTAATATTTCAGTATAGAGCATACGTAAAATAATCCTGCATGTTTAATTGTTTGTTTCAAAATTAACAAAAAGTATCTCTGACATTTTGGAAACTTTAGGGCAGATACTCAGTAGGTATTAATTGCTATAGCTTTGATGATAGCAGTGAAGCAATGACAATGTAGATTAGCTGTGAATTTTCTCCCATGGCTCAGTTTTAATTCATCTGTAGTTTATGAGAGAGATGAGACTGTTGTAAATTCATTTGGACATACACTACCAATCATATGAATACAACAGTTTCAGAGGCAGCAGTATCTAGCAGACATATTTGAATGTTGTATAATATTACAGAGAGGAAATCCAGGTGCAATATGACAGGAATAGATAATCACTATTAAAGTTTTACAGTTGCCCATTGTAAGAGAAGATCAAGGAAAGGGAGAGGGCGCATCTGCAGCATCAAACACTTGTGGTTAATGTCCATATCGATGTTGCATTATGAAAATAGTAGGGGAAATGAATGTCCAACCTCTCACATCACTATGGCCACAAGAGCAAGTAAATACTCCCTTTTGCCTTTTATTGCTAAGATCCTTAGCTGACAGCCTAGAATGTCATAAAAACAATTGAAAGTCAGTGTTACAGAGAGAATACCTCTCTGTCCAGAATCAGATAGAGCTAGCAGAAAATTTGGGGATGGAGGAATATTTATGGCGGGGTGGGAAAAGGGTCTTTTTTGATTAGCATAACTCCTTTTATTTTAGGGGAACTGTGCTCATTGATGGCAGCTTGCAGTAGGAATCAACTCTGAGACTATACTGTGGGGGAAGTGTGCTTTGTGGTGCTTTATGTAGTCCTGGCCCCTGCTGGTACCCATCAAAAGTCGATTGGAGTGTGCCAAAGAACTCAACCCCTTCACTTGGGTCTTTGGATTTCACAGAATCACAGAATCACAGAATGGCTGAGGTTGGAAGGGACCTCTGGAGATCATCTAGTCCAACCCCCCCTGCTCAAGCAGGGTCACCTAGAGCACRTTGCACAGGATTGCATCCAGGCGCGTTCTGAATATCTCCAGAGAACGAGACTCCACCACCTCTCTGGGCAACCTGGTCCAGTGCTCTGTCACCCTCACAGTGAAAAAGTTTTTCCTCATGTTCAGATGGAAGTGTCTGTGTTTCAGTTTGTGCCCGTTGCCTCGCGTCCTGTCGCTCGGCACCACTGAAAAGAGCCTGGTCCCATCCTCTCGACACCCTCCCTTC
>NW_020450761.1:1512902-1532902 GCF_003343035.1 Apteryx rowi
TATGGGAGACAGTGTCGAAAGCCTTGCTGAAGTCAAGGTAGACAACATCCACTGCTCTCCCCTCATCTACCCAGCCAGTCATTCCATCATAGAAGGCTATCAGATTTCCTTTGGAAGGGAGCTGAGATATGGGGAGAAAGAGACACAACCCCACTGATCCTGGCATGGAGTTAGGGTACAGCCCAAGTGTATGCAGCAGGCAGGATTGCAGACTCACCAAGCAAAGCCTTTGCTCCATAGCGTAGGCTATGCGGGTATGTTCCTTGGTTTAGTGCTGTTTATGACTCAGAAATTAAATTAAATGTGTCCAGCCTCCCCATGTATAACATGAAAGGAAAGTGATAATTTGCATTCAGTGCACTAGCATGATATGGTAGAGAACTATAGACAGTGAAATTTGCTCAGTCCAAAACCATCCTCTTKCCATCTTATTTTGCATTGAGGAGGAGAGCTCACTTTGTAAAATGTTGAAGCAAGTGTGCTGTAAGACATCATGSTATAAGTGTAGCATATTGGACCCCGCCACCTGTGCCGTTCAGCAGTAGTTACTGTGTGCTTTTTAAGCTCAGGAAAACTGTGGGCAAAGGCCAGATGTGGTCCTCAATATAATTTTTATATATATATTGCTTTCTTCATCTCCTTTATTTATCCCAAATCATACAGTATCCAGCAGGCCTTTGAGGAAGAAGAAGATGGGCACAGAAGATCATGAAGACAGAGAAGTGTTACCTAATTTTGATCTGACACCTCAGGTACTGTGTAACCATTTTTAGAGTCAGAAGCATGATAAAATGGCTKCTGGCAAAGTTGAAAATAGTCACGTAAGGCAGCAGAGTTCCAGAGGTGTGACCAAACCTTTGGTTTATTACTTATTTCTTAAATTACTTATTTTGATGCAGCACCCACTGAGTGGCACCTGAGACTATTAAAGGAATTAAAGAGAATAAAATAGCTTCAGTCACAGAATAAGCATAGTATAGGTTATAGTGATACTGAATTAAAGGTTTGAGTAAATGAATGGACTGTGCATGGCGCCCAAAACAGGATGAATAAAATGAAAGGAGAGGTCTGCGGGGGAAGACCCTTGCCTGCAAATGCTCCCCACTACCCAGCTAGGGAAAGCATCAGGAGTCACCAGAGTGACCCAGCAGTTCTTGGGTGTTGTGAGGAACTCAGGGAAAGTCACTGCAGTGAGGACCTGGACTCTAAGTGTCACCATAATAAGTATGCTACATGGAAATGGAAGCAAATATGAGTCAAGGCTCAATGTAAAAAATACCATCATAAAATGTATGTATAGCAATGGAAGCTAGCTGAAAAATGGGGAGGAATGCCTATAGAATCATATCCTTTGTGTGTGTGGATAATTTGCAGAAATAGAAACGTTTCAGTGCCTTCAGTAGCTGTTCATACCCTAGATTCTGTATGTAGCTGAACATCTCTGCCGAAGAATCAAAATTACCTCACCCATTTCAAGCATAGATTACCCACTACAGATCATCAATAGCATGCATTTGCTATGAATATAGGTTTGAAATTAGTCAGAGCGAAATGAAATGAAATGAAATGAAATGAAATGAAATGAAATGAGAGAAGAAGAGGAGAGGAGAGGAGAGGAGAGGAGAGGAGAGGAGAGGAGAGGAGAGGAGAGGAGAGGAGAGGAGAGGAAACTCCAGACTCAGAACATAGGTTTTCCTGAATCAGCATCTTCTCGGTGTATTCCACTAAATAAAGGGGCAAAGCTGGAACACAGCCTTCACAGTATTAGTCAGGTGAAATGGGTAGAAAAAAAGTTCCAAAAAATGGTGTATTCCCACCAGTACCAGCATCCTTGCCACTGGTAAAAATGGTCCTTGCTGGACTCTTGTTATCAGCAAAGCCTAGACCATTCTCAGTAATGACAAAATATAACGGCTGTGATAGGGAAAACTGAGTGAATTTATCAAGTTAATTACAACAGTTCCCCTATAGTTATGTTAGAATGGCGACAGTAACAAGTTCTACCCTATGTGGTCAAAGCTTAAAAATACAAAAATTGTTGCACTGAAATCAACTTTAATAAAAATGAATTTATCATTACCAGGCTCACTGTCCCTGCACCCTCCATCCGTAAGGTGCCAATCATCCATAACTCATTGTGACTGGTGAAAAGGAAGTGATGGAAACATAAATGTCAGTTTGTCACTCTTTCTTGAGGGACAATAGTTTTGCAGCAGTAACCAACCTCAGTGGTGGTTTGATAGGTGTTCAAACATTCTTTCTGGCCTTCAAAAATCAACACTGAATTCCACCAGTCAACTGGTGATCACTGACTATCACCAGTCTTATGGGATATAATAATTTAAAATAATAATTTTAAAAAATCACTTTTTCCATACCTATACTCCAGGATAGAGTAGTCATTGTCTGATGGAGACAAAGGCACAGTTTTTCTGTTCCTGATTCCCACTTTATTTTAGCTGCCTTTGCAAACTGAGTCCAAATAACAAGGGGTATCCTTGGTATTAGCTAGTGATTTACAAGGACTCTGAGCAGTGTGTAGGTGTAAGCAAACCTGTGCACCAGGAAAGCTGACAGGATCCTGGTCAGAAGCATGGAGTGATATATTTGCTATCTTAATTTTATCTTTGGATTCACAGATCAGTATTAATTGGCAAGAATAAAATACCTACAAGAGGCAGTTTTATGTTGGTCTGTCCCTGCTTAGTTTAGCTAAATAAATATATATATATGTATGTACACATGCATATATATTTTTTAATCCAGTTTGAGTCCATCTCTTAACATAAACAACATGTGGAAACACTTTTCCACAAAATTTACTTCAGTCTGTATGCTTAATACAATTTGTAAAAAGGTACTGTAGAATACAGAAATGAAATATACTGCCACATTATGTATGTGCATGTTGTTTACTTTATAATCCACAAAGCAAGTTCCTTCCCAAGCYTGTAGGAAGGCAGAAGTTTTCAGATGGAATTGATACGGCAATGGAAATGATCAGCCACYGTTGCTCTGATGGTGCTTGGCACTCCTTTGTATTTAGCATTAAACTTCCTGTCCACCCGCCCTCCCCCATCATTCAAGCCCTTGTTTGGGGATTGTAGGAGGCTGCATTTCACTGGGTACTCATGCTACCTCACCACTGCTGAGGAGAACAAACAGCATCCCAGCCTGTAAAACTGTACTTCCTAGCAACATGTTTGAAACTACAGCTGCCTGATATGGCTAATGAATTTTACAATCAAAAGCTAAAGTGAATTAGCTGTAGCAGATGTTTTTACTCTGGGAACTACCAGACCTTTCTGGCCGCTCATTTATCCTTCAAGAGGATAAAACTCTGCACTTCTATTATGTGTTGTCATTGGAGCATTGCACAACTTTATCAAACTTTTTATTCTGGAAACTGAATTAATTTTCTGCAAGGGTTTTTTTGTGTGGCTCTTTAATCACATTTACTGGGGAACATGTGTACTGTAAAGTTGGAGAGCCGATTATGGCTTCTAGAAAGGCCACTTTCAAAAGGAACCTGCCCTCACTTCTGAGGCTTCCATTTGAAGGTCCTTGGATTTTGTGAAGAGGAAAAAATTAATTACTATTTTAATAACGAAGCCAAGCCTGCTGAAAATCCTCTTAGAGAGTAGCTGGATGATGTAATGGCTAGCAGGAGGGATATTGAAAACAGTGACCACACAGCCTGCCCTTCACTTTTCTATTCACTCTCTGTAAGATGATACGGGCTGCTGGGTCACACATTAGGGAATTAAAAACATAGCACTGCTTGCTTGGAGAGAAGGGAGAGAGGTGATACAATGATAGGAGGTCATTTGAAAATTAACATCTGCCTTAACCTTCCCCATAAGTTAACTGTGAAGTTGTGGTTGGGAACACGCTTGTGCTGCTGACCCTGCCCTGCCTTGCAGATCTAAACCATTTGTTAGTAGCCCCGAGAGAAGGCAGGAGAATGAAGCATGAATGGAGGCATGATTTGCTAGTTTTAGGGAGTACACAGGCTGGCCAAAGGGTGCATGAAAGCAGCAGCTGGACTTTGTATAAATCCCAATCTTGGAACTCCCTTGAAACAGCTACTCAGTAGGATCTAACCCTTCAAGGATATTTTCATCCACCCTCTAAGACAGAAAGTGAATGAGGTTTTCCTAAGGGAAGCACAGCAGAGGCAGAAGTTTGATCATTATCCTACTGTAATTATACCCTTCTCTTGCATTTTAGAGGCACCCTAATGGTGCCTGAGGCCTTTTAACATGCAGAAAGGGCGATTCTCAATCCATACCTTGCTACGGAGAACCCTAAATTCTTCCCTCCTCCCCTAACACACCAAGCTCAATGATATCAGGAATGCAAGTAAAGCACTAATGGGTCAGGTTTACTCAGCTTTCCTAAAATGGGAGCTTGAAGTTGAATGTGTGATTAGAACATTTGAAAAATCAAATGTCCATGAATTCAAGGCTGATTTAACAGGAAAATACTCCTCCTATCTTCTTCAGGCAGAAACACTCAGCAAAATAACAACTGATTGCATTTGTCCCCTTCTCAGAAAAGCTTGCACACTCCCAAGTCTCCTGCTAGCAATTTGCTGTTTGAAGACAAAATTGTCCCTTATGTAAGATGGCAGAAGTCAATGGAGTTACTCCAGGGATGAATCAGACTCTTAAAGCCAATCAGCACAATTCTTTAATGGACCAGAGGGATTTCTTCTGAGTGATGTGAGGTACTTTTCTCCCTCTTGAATATGAGGGTGCTGTCTCTGCAGGGTTCCTTGTGTCTTCCAGCCCGGAGACCTAGAGACACCATCGAACCTGAGGCTCCTGCTGGGACACTGAAAGAAGTAGTGGCTTGCCTGCGAGACTGAACCTGAGTGAGAGTAGTTTATGAGCTTTGAAAACATCAGAGAACATGAGAAGGGAACCAAAGCAAGGAAAACCCCAAACACTGCGTTCTCTTGGCTTCATTCAGCTGTGAAGGGTATGCAGGCCTGCTGCTATGTAAGCCTCACATTTTCTTTTCTTTTACAAAACTTAATAAAAATGAGACCAAAAAAAAAGGAAAAAGCACTGTGTAAATGACTAGCAGGAAATGTAGCAGATTAGAAAAACAGTTAAGAAATAAATGAATGAGTAATATTTTTAAAATGATTAGAAAATAAGATTATATTTTTTTCAACTTATATATCCCCCCACAAATTACCCTTGATATCTGAAAAGATTAAAAGACTATAACGCACAGTGATTTTAACCTCTCAGTTAAGATTATAAATTCTGTGACAGAGCAATTCCTTTGATATCAATGTTTTTTATGAATTGCAAAGAAAAGCAGGTGTATAAAAATAAAACCCACATAAAATATAAATTAACATTGTGTGAGTTAATGCCAGCCTTAGGCTACAATAACTTGCATATTTTCTATTTCTAAAAATCTTTCTAGGCTTTTTTAAAAACAGTATAATTGCTTGCTAATACATAAAAWCTATGCTTTTGTATGAAGCAGAATCAGCTTTTGGTTACAGAAGGAACTTGGCAAACTTGATATAATAGATTTCAATTCTGAGACTCCTTCTTAACTTTTTATGCCTCTCCTTTGTGATGGGGTGAAATACAACAGTGTGCGGGTGGTAATACGCCGCTTAAAGCTTTAAAGGATTGGGACCGTGCACGCCACGCCGTCCTTTTCACAGGACCTACGGGAGAATCACTTACAGAGATCCCAAGCTGAACTGCAAAAAACCACCCGTCGGCAAGCTCTTGCTTTCCTTCCCTCTGAAGCCACTGTCACCCCACTGCGGTGAGACCTGGCCGCAGGGGGTGATGGAGGGAGAGCAGCTGGAGCGGGCGACCCCGCGCCTGATGCCTGCGAGCTGCTGGTCTGCTGCCCCGGGGCAAGCTGTCCTCTGGCTCGCCCACGGGCACCAGCTTTTGGGGCGTGCGGGGACCCCCCAGCCCCGTGTCGAGCTGTCGCTGCCCCCCGTGCAGACGGCCCAGCTGCCCTCGCGGTGCCCAGCCGAGTCCTCGGTTTTCCCCTGTGGCTCCGAGGCYGCCCGGCACCACCACCATGTTCGTCTTCGTCCCCAGCATCTGGTTTCTTCTCCCTTCTCCCGCCTCCCGCCTCCTCTAAGCCTGTCCTCATCTTCCCCTGTTTTTCCACCCTTGTCCCCCTGCCCCAGCCCACCGGTAACCCTGGGGTCCCCGGACCGGCCGCCGAGATAAGCGAGAACGTATAACTGCAATGGTCTTTTGCTTGCAAAATGTGGTTTAACGTTGACTGAAGTATTTTGCAAATGTAGGTAGAAGTCACTGAACTGCTTCGCTAGGTGGGAAGATGAAGGTTTCGTTTAGGCATTTCAGATGAAAGTCATTTGGATGGGTAAATAGCACAGTTCTTGTTTGAAAAATGCTTCAGATGGAAATGCATTTGATGTTATTGCAAAAAGTTTAAAACTGAAAACAAAACGAAACTTTCTGTTTGGTGTGAAATGATATTCTCCACAACACAAACTTGTTTTCTTCCAACTTTAGGAAATCAGTTGCTCATCCATGTACATATAAGCCAGAGGAAAAAATACAATGGACATGTGAGAGTGACATTGCATGTATTTTATACTTATAATCATGAAAAACTGCATCAAATTCAAGTGTTTTAAAGAAGTGGAAAGGAGGATGATTTTAACAATCACAGCACAGAAATGTAACTTCTCTTCCTTGCACAATACTGGAACAATAATGGAATAATAGAACAAATACTAAGCAATAAAATCATTAAACATGTAAAAGAAGATGAACCACACATTGTAAACAGCTTAATTTTATGAAGAGCAACATTCATCAGACAAACTTAATTCACCATTTGCTTGATTTACTACTTGTGGGCGAGGAGTGATTTTATTCTAGCTTTATTATGTGGAGAATATATGCACGTAATTACGAAGTGAGAAGATGGGCCTGGGTGTTTACTTTATGAAACACAGCATCTGGCACAAATCTCATCAGGATGAAGTGGGGGTGCGGGAAAACAAGCCTCCCGCCACCCCTGCCCCCAAATCTGCCCACCCGCGGCGCCCCCTGCTCCAGGCTGCGGTGCCCCTTCGAGCAGAGCTGCCCTGGCTCCACCACCGCCGCGCAGCCCCTTTAAATCCGCCGGGCCCGCGGCGGCCATTTTGTGCTGCGGGGCGGCAGGTGGTGGTGGCCCTGCCTTTCTGGGCGTCCCAGATGGTTAGCGCCCTCATGCTTTTTATTCCGTTTTCTTTCATGGGTTGAAGCAGCGGCACGCTAGCGTTAATATCTTCATTACATTAATCTGAGAGTATCAGCTCTCTGTTGGTCATCTGTTTTTCTGCCATTGTGAAAAGCGGTGCACGGGGTTGAGGTAGTGTGAGCATCAGTGCTGCCATTTTGTTTTCCCTAACGGTTTCTTATTGCTATATTGGGGGGGGGGTAGGATTTGCTTTGGTGTGTTTCACCGGTCGTGCTGAAGAGGTAGGAATTGTACTGTTCAGGACTGGAAGACTTCATGGAGAAGGGATGAGCGGTTAGAGATGTGACATGGAGGAAAATGGAGGCTGAACTGTATTTATCTAGCAGTGCTGTGGCTAAAATGGAAAACATGGTTACAACAGCGTGGCTAAACAGAGACCTTGGATGAGTGTGGCCTTCCTTAGGGCTTACAAATAGAAACACCAACTTCAAGGTGAAGGTTGACATAATCCCAGAATTAGCTGTAGTATGTGCTTATGAAAGCTGAAAGGATTGATATAGTGTCAAGTGCAACTTTCTCTCTGAAGGTCAGGTCACTTATGTGCAGGAGCACTGTAAGTCTCCCCAGACAGTCGACACGTTTTGCCTCTAAGAGCAAGTCTTCATTCCTAAGTTTTCGTCAGCTCCTCTGTGAGGAAGGTGTGAACAGCACAGTCATTTAGGGCTCAGCTTCACTTTGTGCCAAAGGAAAGTCGGACACAGCATCCACTGAGAAAACATGAAGTAATTAATATCCTCCCCTTCAAAGAAGTATTGCAACACTAAACCAGATGTGGTGGTGGTGGTGTAGGTATCTTTACTTTGGTGTGTGGATTCAAGTTGCTACATAGTAGGCCAGAAGAGACTGCTTCTTAATCATTTTGAAAACAATCATTACCGAACCTATCTGCAAAGCCGAAGAGGTTCAAATCCCCAGATTAGTACCCCAAATCATTCGCTCTGTTTTGGACTGATGAGATTTGATAGACCTTCTGAAATGGGTGGCATCAGCTGTTGTGTCCTTGCCAGTGCCCAGCCAGTAACTTTTCTTCCATCAGGCTGGAGGAACACGTGCTGCAAGGATAACGAGAATGAGAGAGAAAAGCAGTTCAGGAATGAAGCTAGCAATCTAAAAGAGATGGGTTATTTATCTGGCAAAAGGCATCTAGAGGCAATCACTTGCCAGAAATTAAGGTATTTGGTATTTGCAGCTGTAAACAAGGTATCTCACCGCATCCACAATAATAGGAAAAAAGCGGACACTTTCATTTAACTTATCATATGGTTTTATTTCTTTTATAAAATAACTGTAAGAGTAAGGTTTGGGGTTTTATCTTCAGTTGTAGACTTTTGTAATTGTTAGAAAATGTGAAAGGGAAATCTGTATGACCATTTCCTTGTGATAAGCTAGACTATCTCATAACACTGCTTGCTTTACCAGTTGACTTACAAAATGATATTTGGATGTGAGAAGGAAAGCCTCAAATAATAACTTCCCTTCTTTTATGGCAGAGCAGCCATGCAATAGTAATTTAATTTGCTCTTGAGAAAGATCATATGAACATCTATTCTGCCTGTGTAGTTCTTTTTTGCAAAGGAAAACACACATGAAAGAGTGCAGCCTCCATAGACCAAATGGTCTCTGAAGAGAGAATGTGTATTGTAAATTAGTGTTCCCAAGCACTGACCACAGCCCTCAAACAAGTTGTGCAGTGAGGTTGTGAACTACATAGCATATAGGTAAAAGAAACAGCTGTCTACCTTTAATTGAAAACATGCTCATAACTAAATTCTGTGCCTTTCTTTTGCTTTAAGTTGATTTTTGTCAGTTAGTATGGATGAGGGAAACAAATTTATGACAATAAGAAATTACTTTTACCTTTTTTAGTACCCTTACCAAATCTTTAGCCTACAAAGTGATAATATTTTTGGAAAACAAAATGACTCTACATAGCATGAAAGAATCTGAAAACAGCATGTTCCACCAAAGCTACAAGATGTGTTTTATAGGCTTCCAGCCTTTCAGAGTAGGTGATGTGCAGATGTTCTGAAGAACAAACCAAATATTTAACATTGGCAGTAGTATTAGTTTCCTTACGTATTGAGACTCTTTTAATCAGATTTCCATGCTGTTGGATACACTCATAAAGAAAACAAAATAAGGAAAACATTGTGATTGTGAACTGGGCAAGTTTTAAGTTGTAGCTGTTGGTTTTCTCAAAGTGTGATGGAAGCTTTAGTGCTGATTGAACACCAGAAGTTATTAATGCGTCTGGTCTCGGTGATTCCCAATTAATATGCCTGTCTTTTAGCAGTGTACACTGGGAAGTGAAGTCTGTCAGTGCTGAAAAGTGCATTGAGGCCTGAGTTTGTGCTGTAACTGAATTTCTTACTCAGTGAAAGAGGGATATTAATTTTGAGTTTGAACACATAAAGGATATAGATGTTGAAAGCGGCAATTAGATGCCTCTGTGCAGAGCTGCAGTCTTGAAAAAGGCCATTCAGCTACTGCCTGAATTCCAGAGACACTTCCCCCATGTGCTTTAAGAATATCAAGAAGTTTCCAGCAGAACTTTTGTCTGTCTTGACATGGCTGAGCATCTTCTGCTTTACATCTAGAAAGAAGGACACCCCCCACCACCACTTCCACCAAGAGGCTCCGTAGGCATACTCAGACAGGATCCCAGGCTGGCGATGAGCATTAGGCTACCAGAATATGGTACAGCTGTCGGTTTCTTTTTTCCATATCTAACTAGAAGAAGAGATGAGAATGTAAAAGGTGTCCATTATGGTCCAATAGCTTCCTGGCGAGAACACTTACAGAGGAGACCTGGATTTAGTGGTTTCCTGACATTTAAATTCATAGTCTCCATTTTCTGGAGGAGTGCTGTAATTGTCAAGCTAGGCATGGTGGCCCTGTTCTTTCTCTTCTGAAAGTAGAATTTCACCTGGTAGCTTATACCCCACTGTAGAGCATACCAGCTGTTCATGGCTGCAGCAGTTCACCTTCGCAGGCTCCTGCTGAATCCCCATAGGCTCTGGGCTAGCATGGGGGAGACTTGGGGGAGCCAAGGGGGCGAATCACTTGCAGCTGACTGCATGATGTGTACATCCTTACTGAATAAACCTGAACAGCAAGGCTGAGGTGTATGGCATCCTATGACTGGTAGACAACTGTTTACATATTGCTTACTGAACTGAACACAAACTTCTCTAAACCATCCATTATAGACTCTTATTTTTGTTAAACCTGTATAAGGGTAGATGACATAACTGACGTAACTAAGGCTGAGATGAAGGACAAACTGAAAAAGTCACGATGTTTACACTGCTATTTGGATGGTAGGAAGGCAGTAAAAGAATGGAGTCTTTAAAGTCTGAGTCACCAGTTCAAATTCATCAAAGGTCAGTAGTGACCAAATAAATTTATCTTCATGAAGTGACTTGATGGCATCAATGCATTTCCCAGTGGACATGTGCCAAGTTACAGAAACTGCCATCACAAGCAGCATCCTTAATGAGACTCAACAGAGACCGAAAGACTGAATAGAGCTTAACATTTTTAAATAAGAGGTGCCCCTTCTAGGTCATTATCAGGACACTGTGGAGACACTCATGCCTTTCACCAGTATAAAAAGTCTCTCAAAATGTATTTTCAGTTATTTTAACTTCTAAGATTGCATAGCTTCTTAAACAGGGCCTTCTTCCATAAAGTGAAAGATAAAACTACATCTGCAAAGAATGCTCTGAGGGTGCAGAGGCGATAATACATATGGGTTAAATATTGCTATGTTTAATGATATGCCGCATGGTATAGTTAGACTCACAGTGGTTCATTGGAATATATACTGCATCTTAACACTGTGTGTGGTTGTTGCTTTAGTAAAAAAATAAAAATAAAATATAATAAAGCCACAGTCACCAAGTTGAAGTCTCCTGTTGAAGGAGAAATTGCAGTTTGAAGAATAACAAATGCCAAATAACGTGGGGTTTTGGAGGAGGGAAAGAGGCAAAAGAAAGCCAGGAGAACTCAATGGATCAGCTCCAATGAAAAGGAGGGTTGGGGGGGGGGGTGAAGGTGGAACAGTATGGGTTTTTCATATTGTAGATTCCATGCAATGTTTGTAAAAGATGTTTGCCAGAAAACCTAAGTAAGGTTTTATACATGTTTCTGATTATTAGGAGTGGATGTATGCATAGGCTTATACAGTGCAGTGTGTGCCTGTGTGGTATATTTTTTACATGAGTACATGCTGACTGTCAAAATCACACAGAGGAGAAAATATGTAAATGTGCAAATTTCTTATTGTAAAGACCAAAGTTTGGCAGACAGTTATTTTAGCTGACTTTTTTTCTTAAAGCTTTCATGTTGCCCATGCTGATGGTGCACTGAACGAGCCTTTCTTTTTTGAAGAAGGTGAGAGGATGTGAGACTGCCTGGAGTAGGGGGGGAATGATTTTTTTTTTTTTTTTTTTTTTAACTGAGGGCCAGATTCTGCAGCTGCTTCGGTTTTCAAATGCCTGATGAACTTACTGTGCAAAAATCAGCCCTGGATGCCAAATCAGGTTCCAAAGCACTAAGTAGGCTCACATGTTCTGGTGAGGAGGAGTGTTTCCTAGGTTTTCACTTCCTTTTGGTCAGGAGTTAGATTTGGAAATGTGAATGCATACTGTCCATATCGGTACAAGGAGATGACAGCACAATGTCCTTTTATTGCAGTAATGTCTGTCAGCAGTGATTCCGGTGTTTTGAAAGTAGTATTAAGTGTACATTGCCAGCAAGAAAGCTGCTCCATGAGGCAGCATGGCTCAGTCTTGCATTGAAACTGTAACATTAATGCAGCCTGAGCAACTCAAAAAAAAAGCATCAAAGCAAGTTCCGTCTTTCACAAAAGTTTTACTCCAAGGGCTGTGTAAACAGAGCACTGTCTCTTTAACTGATTTTATTTTTCTCTTTTTTTTTTTTTAAGTTTAAAGATTACATTTAATATCTATTTCCCAGCAGTGTACAAACTGACATCATCTACTCATAAAAGCGGAATGCTTTGCTTTTTTAAGCTTCAAGCTGAATAACAAATTGCCACAGATGACAGCATAAAAGAATAACAGAATGGAATCAAAAGAAAATTCATTGTCAACAGAAACCCCCTGCTGAGGAATTTCAATTTCATATATCTAATTATCCCTGTCAGTTGGAAGAACTGACAAAAAGCATTCTTTGTTCTCTCTTTCTGCCTCCCGCATCTCACTCTCAATTAATTCCGGCATACAAATATGACTAATTGTCTTTGCAGTGCTCAAGAGCTCTGTATATAAATGTTCATGAACTGAAAATGATTTGGAGGGTATTCAGGCATCGATTTATGATATTTGAACACAATAGACATGCATAATTCAGGTGACCATGTTAGCACCCTCACAAGCCCTTATTACAGAGATTAGGCAGGATTCTCTTTTCACATCCTTTTTTCATATATATGCTTTGTGACAATAACTCACTTTGCACCTATTAAAAGAGGAAGCATTATATGTCTGCTGTGGCTTATTGAAATTGCCATGAACAAGATTACCAGCATTTAAATAACACAGAAGGTCTGGCTGGAAAAATATTAGGTACTTTGAAAAGCAAGACCAAGTCATCGTGCAGGTTAAAGTTTTTTTGTTGTTTTTGTTTTTGTTTTTTAGTCGACTTGATCTTTCAAGAAGCCTTTGAAGTGACAGAATTATCTTTACTCATGTCTTACAGTGACAAATATTGCGAGGCTAACATTTCTATGGTACTCTTTATATAAATATATACACATGCATACACACACGGAGAAAGAAATGAATAAAGTAATTTTATTAATTTTTCTAAGAATCTCGCTAATGAAGCGCTAAGGTTATTTCAAGGGAAAGATTCTTGTATGCTGAAAGAGTAAAGATTCATAATCTATGCTTTGGAGAATGTTATGGGCAACTTTACTATGCTTTTCTAATAAAACTGAACGAATTTATTCTGTTTTGTGCTCCATTACTGTACTTGTTAGAATCATTACTTATTTTAAAAAAACAAACAAAAATCCTCCATGTTGTCACATTTCCACTACTTATTAAGGCAAAGCTCTTGCTCATAATACCAACTTTTTACCTTCCCTAGCAGTACAGCATCAGGCTCAGGAAGGCGTTATCTAGACTAAAGGATTGAGTGAGGTCATGGGGCTACAGCATTTACTACAGTGTTGGCACCCTTGTTTGCCATAATCATATTARATATGTACTCGTATTTTGTTGTATAGCTCTAAATAAGAGCCTAGCATAAAAAAGGCCCCAGTTTTAGAAAAATTTTATTTAATCAAAAGAACATCTTTTCCTAGCTGATTCAGAACTTTGTTTCCCCTGAAGACAATGGAGTTACGTGAGAAGCTACAAACAGGAGTGAAGCCTAAAGAGAGCAAGACCATTTATTACAATGGGTAGCAAAGGTACAAAACATAAAGGTTGCACAAATGGCCAAGTTGCAGTGAAAAAAGAAAGCAAGTCTGTGGTTATGTAATGAAAATCTGCATAATGGGCTCTCACAGGAGGCAGGGATACTGTTGTTTATAGAGCTTCAGCTCTATTTTGTACACTGGCTTTGGTTTATGCRAAGTAATGATGGAAATCTTTTGTACCCTGGCGTGTGACATAAGGGGGAATATTTTTTTTTAAGATGATGTTAATTTGAGATTATGTTAATTTTCAGATGATGCAATTTTAAATGATGTTGAAGATCTAAGAGTCAAGAAATGGGGTGGGGATGGGGGGGTGGATGTCTTTTCCCAGGCAGGTTATGTACCAATCCTGTAAAACTGGGGAGCTGTACAAAGCCTGTGTCTTCATCTCTGTTGTTGCTTCAGGATGACCAATGAACGAGGCAGGGACAGACACTTGCTTGTTTCCTGCATCCATAGAAAAACACTTAGAAACTTGCATGGAAAACCATGTAGCCTGTGCATAAATTTTTTCCATGACACCCAGCAATTTATGTGCCCTTTGTATACAGTTCTCAACGGCAGCTGGCTCCCACTGCTACACGCAGAAAATGTCATGAGCTCAGCAAATAGTTTTCCATGTGAAGCGGCCTACTGATTTATACATGAAGTCATCATTCACTGAACACCTCCAAGAAGCATATGGATTAAGGAAAGGGCTCTCAGAAAATGGAGGTTTGGAATGAGAACAGTTATTACTCAGCTGAGGATCAGGTAGAGTATTCTGGAATATTGTCTCAAGAAATAAGTACCCTCTTTTTGTGAAATATTTACAAGCAGCAAAAATAATAGTGCCAAATAACCTGTTCTCCAGAGGCTAGAAAACAGGTGTGAGTATTAAAGTGTAAACAAAGACCTGCAGATACTGTGGCAATAGCAAATCTGGCAATGTCTATCAAAATTAGCATTCAGACAGCCAGCACTTAATAAATAAAGCAGTTTCTTCCTCTGCTGATGGCCCCTGATAGTGCTATTTCTTTTTTCCCTTACAGCCACTGGGCAATTCTTCGTATGTTTGCTCTATACAACTTTTGCATGATTATTGCATATGACTTAAGTGGAAGTTGGTTCACTTGAAGTCTTATGCCTGCTTCTCAAGCTCACTTACACTCATCATTTAAGCTACTGTTCAATTGAGCCCTATTATTTAAAACACAGACTGCATTGAGAGTTCTCACATGGCTTTGTGGGATCAGTTCCCTTCACAAATAAGAGATTCCTGCTTTTGCAGGAGTCATTGCTTCACAAACATCTTCAGAAAAGTCATGGAAAGTTTACTTCAACTTGGGCAGAAAAAATTCTTAGGTGTTCAAGCTATCAAAGGAGATGAGAATATCTTTCAGGCTCTGTTTCAGATTGGTGTTATTGTGTTCTACTCAAGAGGAAACTTTTTATTTAAAATCTCCCCCCCCCCTTTTTTTTTATAGGCTTTCCAGGTAGCCACAAAGCGAATTGCCATATAAGCACCAATCCGGACAAGATAACTGTACTGATATACTGCTGTGCCCATACAGCTGCTCCCTGATGTCAATGCATTCTAGTTCCTTGCAGTATCTTTCTCAAGCTGTTATTATCATACAATGTTACAACTCTTAGGTAACTAAGGTTCTGATTAATTTAGGAGAACTGAATAGACAGACTTCTGCTCCCAGTCAGAGCTTCCCCAGAGGATTAGATCCCTGGTTACCAAACAGACAGTATCATGTTTGCCAGGTTCCATGAAAGATACTTTGGATCCAATTTTGCTCTCTGATATACCCTTTTTAATATCTGAGAAGCTGCACCAGATTTACATCATGTAGTACTCAATGTTTTGCTTATTGTTTTATTTTTCCTGAACTTTTTTCCTTTTAAAGAAACCAGTTACACATGTTATAGAGCTGAAGGAATGGCTTAAAGCTGGAAGTGTAAAGGTTGAGGGGCTGCCTTCATTTTTAAACCACTCTGTTGGTTTCTTATTTTGGTTTAATTAAATTTTGAACCTGCAGGAGTTAATAAAGCCATACCTCTAAATTTCCTGGCATTTACCACTTTAACTCTGATTTGTATCTCTGTAGATATTGCTAAGGCCTGTTTAGAAAAATGCTAAAACTTAAACACTCCAATGTTCCTATGAAGCTCTCATTCCAAATCTCAGCCGAAAATATATCTTTTCTGCCTTGCCTGTATCTGTTAATTTTGCTCTCCCTCTGCTATTATTTATCTCTGTAACTGTATTGTTTAACTCCTGTAAAGTGGTTTTGGGATACACTTTGGATGAAAGACACTATACAAAATAAAGTTGTATTGTTTTGTACAAGCTGGCACATACTTGGTTCCACATAAGCTTGGCAGAGATTTCTCTTACATAGTTTTCTGCTTTCTCCCCAGCCATTTTTTTTCTTTGCATCTTTACCACCTCCTTTTGCTGGTTAGGATGTACTAGAAGAATAGGTTCATTACAATTAATAGATAACTAGAAATTTATTTGCTATCCAGAAGATACCCTTTTCCCAGTCAAGGCATTTTTGAAACAAGAATGATTTTACTGAGGGGATAAGGCTGCAACATTGACCCAACTAAGCTCTTGGTGCAGGAAAGAAACAAAATAATATGTCTGATATTCTAAACATAAAATCTACTTTGATTTTTATAAGCAATCAAAAGTGATTAATGCTTGGGAACTCTGTTCATTATATGAGCCTTTCTGTATCCTTGGTGAAATAAAGCAAGCAGGTGCAAGTCATAGGAGTTGCTGATTATTTATGGCTTTTAGATACTTTGTGGGTTTAGCTGGTGAGAAAAGTTTTATTCCACTCACATGGACAAAACACAACCAACTGTCTGGGCTGATTAAATTCACATTGTTGCATGAGCACATGGCAGGCAGGGGAAAAATTATGAAATCTCACCGCCTATGCCATGGCAACTGAGCAAACAGCTCATGGGAAGAATGTGAATAATAGAAAATAGCAATATTTCTCTTTGTGTTTTCGCACTTGACAGTTTTATCCCCGCATCTGCCTGATGTCCAGTGAACAAGTAAAGTGCTTGTAGTAGCTACTCTCGTTCTCACTGATTTGACTCATCCTTGTCTAAGAGTTGTCCCAAGATCACCTATGTACACTTTAAGTTTTGGAGAATATGAACCGGGAAATATTTGGGGGTTATAGATGTGCATATGGAAACCACAGGTGACTGAAGGAAGGGGAATGTGCTATTAATGTGAAGGCTTTTAAAATTGGCTTTAGTATACTCATTCAAGATCTCAGTTTTCTGGACAGAAACTGAATGTTAAAATCATTTTTTGAACTCATTTCAAGCCAAATGCAACCCTCCCTGAAGGGGCTGTTTCAAAGATATGATGCATGTTCAAAATCTAGGCATCTACTTACTTTTCTTTAGACCATGATATTCTGTCACTGCCTGAAAAATCAGATGTGTTACTAAAAACTATTTGATGGATTCTGATTGCCCTTGTGTAACAGAGTTCAGGAGATACTTCCCTTTATCTTTAAAATACATGTATTTGGTTTTGCAGCATTCAGGATAACTTGATTGTTCTTCTGCTGTATGTGCAATGGGATCTTTGTTCTTCTGAAGCAAGACATGTTTCTTCAGTACTTTTGGAAAGTTGTACATGATATACAGGATATTTTTACCTTTGGAAGAAATTCCACTTGAAATTGAAAATTCTGCTTAATCCCAGCACAGTTTGAACTAAATGTGTACACTGTCTCAGGTGGCCTATTTTAATCATGGTCAGAGGTTACTGTGGCAGGCCTGCTCACCGAATTGAGGACTGACTGACAGGACAAAGCAATATTTGTAACATCAGGTATTACACAGTTTTAGTTCTGTGTTTGTAGCCAGGCTGGTGTGGTCTGAGAGGTGCTAGGAAATCAAACTTTAAGATTATTAAGAGTGCTTTCCCCTCTCTCCCTTCTTTCTCCCCTGCCCAATGAAATTGCTTTGAAAAAATACATACTGTCATTCTATGACTGGAAACTTTGCGTTGCCTACTGCAACAGTAGCAGCAAAATCAGGAAAAACTAGTGCTTTTGACAGACTCGGTATGAAGAGTATTGAGCCCTCTTCCCTGTCGCTAGTGCGACTTTACTCAGATGTTTGCCCCTGTCATAACTGTTCAAAAACTAGTTTACTGTTCTGTTCCAAGAGCTTCACTTTAGGCCAGCAGATCTTGAAGAATATGTGTTCCCTGGTTGATTGTAAACGTCTTTGGGTAACTGGAAGTTGAGGAAAAGAAAGCCAAGGAAAAAGAGAGCCTTAAAAAATAGTGATGGTACCTATGGAAGAAGTCAACAGCACTGAAATTTAATCTATAAAGAATTATAATCATATAAACTGCTAATGGATTCAGGTATCAAAACTTTGATATCTAACACATTTGATCAAGAGGAGTGTAATCATCTGTTGAATCATCTTAGGGCGAGTCTATGTTAGCACTTTAATTCAGATCAGGAGCGTGTTTTTGGAGTGGCTTTCCTGATGGTATCCACCTACCACTTTCTGGAGTGCATTGTGGAGTATGCAAGCTAGATTCCTCTCAGATGATACTAAAGCAAAGGATGCTAATGGGCTGTTAGTCCATGGGACCAGATTAGAGCTACTGTGAAGTAAATTCCCCAAAACATACATGCTGTGGACATGAAGTACTTTGTAGAGCAACACATTTGCTGCCAATCTCCTGCTATTGTTTTGTTAATGTAGACATAGCCTTAAAATAGTAGAGGATTCCTGGCACAGCATTAAGGGGATTTCAGTTTTTAAATCAAATTCTCTGTCACGTAGGTTTTGAGACAACTTTTAAATGACATGTAAGACTTCCATTGTATCAAGTCCCACTAAAAACAATGTACGTTGCTTGGAAGGCAAGGAAGAAATGTGTAATGAACAAGGTAGTTATGATGACATCAAAGACTACATTTGTTTAAATGAGTAACCTTTTGCATTGGCCTGTTTCTGATTCTAGCACATCTTTCTGGCCAACCAGAACTCCTCCACCGCTCTCACTGGACAGTTGTTGCCCTACTTGTCTCTGCTGCTTCCTGTGGTTGTATTTGCAAACTGTGACAAGAGAAAAGTGTAGGTGAAAGATATTTAGGAATTCCCAAAGTAATTAGAGAAAGTTTATACACAATACTGACACCCCCCCGAGTACACTTCTGTAAATTTGGAACACCTCTTTATAGTGGTCTTTCTTACACAGGCAGAAATCTGAGTTGAGAGCTGAAACATATTTAACTCTGCACACTGAAGTCAGGGAAGAAGATAAAAGATTAGTAACACTCTCTGAAAATAGAGAATAATTGTGCAAGATGAAAGTAGGGATATCTCTGGACTCAGCTCTATCTATGCTGAGGCAAAATGGAGTACTGCCATTGATTTAACAAAAATGGGGCCAAACCCTCTGTGCCACTTATCCACATGAAATAATTTGAATGGGCTGAGAAGAAACACAATAGTAGAGACAGGGAATGAAACCCTCCTCCCACAACATTATACACCTTCAATTCACCAAGGAGAGCTTTTCTCATGAAGGGTTATATTATTCCCTTATGTGTATGTGGCTTCCATTACCAGTAATGGGAGTTGATCACACACAGAGAGGAGAATGGACTCCTCCGTCTGACATCTCACTGGCTGCCTGGTATAAAGCCAACAGACAATGCCAAGTTACTCTGATCAAGCTACTAATTGGAATCATGTTGTATATTGCTGAAGTTTGTTTATTTTTATGAGAGCATTAAGATTTCAGAAGTGCATTTGGATCTCTCTTACTGCACGCACACATACTACAGGCAGTCTCCTTGGTTTACATGACATGCACTGGTATGGCATACATGCTGTCTCTTTTGTATTTTGCTGTAGTGATCTAGAGATGGCAGCATGTGAAATTATAGCCCCTGCTGTGTAATGTTTTTAATATGTACAAATGCACTGGCTGAATTAAAGGAGCAGCATTGCTAGTTCAGCCCAGCACAGACTTCTTTATATATTAACTGCAATTAAATATAATTGAAAATATAAGTTTGTCGCAAAGCCTGCTGGTCTGGACCTCCCCCCTCCTTCTTCTTTCTCCCCACCCCCTAACATATACATATCCAATGTTGCCATGGTCCCTGCTTTCCAAAAGAAACCAGTGTGTCATGTTTTGGGACTTTTGTGTCTAAAGTCTCAATGCAGTTTAAACAGTTGAATAACCAACGCTTTTAAAGGAGTTGTCCCCACAAAACTGCAAGAA
>NW_020450761.1:1537902-1712902 GCF_003343035.1 Apteryx rowi
CTCTCACCTCCAGCTCTTGCTAGAGTCTCTGCTGCAGTTCAACCTGTATTTCTGTGGTTGTGGAAAGATTTCTGTCCTTTGTACTAACCTTGCGGCTTCTATCACAAAAATGAGGATACTATTCTCTTTTAGAGGTTTTCCATGAAATAGTACATTGTTGCATTGTTTCCAATGAAAGTTGAGTCCTGGTCAGTGTTCTAAAACATACGGAGTCACATGAATGTTTGTTGGCTAAGAATGTATGGGTCGAGAGGAAACAATGCTGTTTTAAATAATCCTTCTTAGCTTCATACCTGTGAGTTCTTCTCAGAGTGACAGGAAATGCTTTGGAGCTACTATGAAATGTTATCATTGGAAATTGGTGAGGAAACTGCTGGAAATTCACTTCCTGTATCTGAAAAGCATATGAAGCATTTGTTGAGAAAATTCAATCAGAGCTGTTTATTTGAAAAGGGATAACCATTTAAGGAGTCAAACTAAACAGTGTGCAGGGTTGACCCAGTTCTTTTTTCTCTTGGAAAACATGCCCACAGGGTTCTGAAGAAATTAGGCACAGCAGCCTGGTCTGCATTAGAGCTGTTTTTAAGGATTTCCCACTTCTTGCTAGCATCACTTCAGTCCCATAGAGGAAGGTCTATCTTTAGTCTTTGCAAAAGTAGAAGTTTTTCTTTAGTGCTTGCCTTGACCTTCTCTCTTTCCTTTCTTTAAAATGATAATTTCTGGACAGGAGATAGCCAGCAGGATAAAGTAAACTGAGAAAAGAGGCAGAAGAAAAACAACCCAGTAAACCCTTTAAAACTCCTAATAGAAATGATCTGGAAGAGCAGCTTGAATCTTTAGCAGGTGTTTTGTCAACTACACTCTGAATTTCTGGAAATAAAATTCTTGTATCACATGACTTCATAGCATGACTGTTAACATTACAGTATAACCCATGTGGTACGGTAGTGCTGTGCATCATATGTAGCTTCAGCGTGATTCTATATTTCTTTTACTGTGCTTCCATTTGCTGGCTGGCACTACTTTCTGAACATGTGCTTAGAGTCTGTGCATTGCAGATGCAAGAACTGGAAAAATTTGATAACTTGCATACTGACACTTCCTGCACATCCAGTAACAGTAGTGCCGTCAACACTCTGCGTGTATCAGAAGATTTTCTAGGGTGTTTTTTTCTCATATGGTGTTTCATCTATCATAATATTATCACACCAGTGGGTTTGTTATACAGGTACTGTTACAAAAATAATGACATGAATAATATACATGTGGCAATGCATTGTTTTCCTATTCTTTCCTTTCCCAAAGAAATTATAGAGCAAAAGCTTGAAAATTGATGAAATAGTCCAAATACTAGTGTTGTTCAAGTACTACTGGGCATATAAAAATGAGAAGTCTGATTGCCCAGAAATGTTGCTTTTTTGAGAAGAAAAATGGATTTAGGGGTCAGAAGTCTTTCATGTTCGCACAGTTGTCAAAGCTGACTTTACTTATGGGTTATTTAAGACTTAAGAAGATAAAAGGCCAGTAGGAAGAGAATGGGCAAAAAAGCCCTATGTAGACAGACCTCTGCTTGCTCAATTATAAGGGAGTATGAGTGTTGGCAATGTTACGGCCTGGGTAGGGCTGTGCTCCTGAAGTCACAGCTGTAGAAACCCTTTTCCTCCCATTGCATGTTGTTTTGGAGGGGATGACTGACAACATAAGTAACTGTCTCTTTCTCTTTCCCTGTTGTACAACAGCAAATGAGTGATTGAAATGTTACTGAATCTGTGCAAACGAAGCAGTGTAAATGATAATTTTGCTGCCCTGTTAGTTTCTCACAGGGTGTTAGTTTTGCACAGGGTGAAGAATATGAGTATCCTACAATCTTTGGTAAACTATCTCCACAAAAACCAATGAGGTAAGAAAATGCTGTCTCTATTTTCACAAGAAGGATAAAAGGAGGAAGAAGAGCACAACTGTTGCATGCAGGGGAAAAAAATGCCTGAGATAAAAAGCAAGCAACTGTCTGAACTTGAAGCAGCCATGGCATACCATGCAGCCATGTTAGCATGGCACTGCAGGCAGGCAAATAAGCCCTACAGAAATAACATGGCAGAACTGCTGTCAGTGGATGTGAAACTGATACCTATGTGGCTAATGAAATAAAATGTGTATTTAAAAGATGTGTGGTTTAGACTGTCGAGTCAGAGGAAGGAAACTTTGGTTTCAGGCTTACAATAAGTTGATTTTTCCTCTACTAAAATGAGGAGCACGGTGCTTGAAAAACTAAAGCTAAAGGAGGTAGATGCACAACCACTTCTTTATGTCTTACGCTTTGTATTGCTTTCATGCCTTCTTCCAGACAGCTGGTATCTCTTGTGTCAGAACCTAGCCTCATTTTTTCTGTTTCCCTTTGAAAAGACAAAAAATAATGTTGCTAGTCTGTGGTGTATAGGCTTGCTGGCATGTATCTTATGGCCTTTCCCTTCTCTCCCCCATGCTGCACTCCCACCCCAGAGCACAGAACTGCTTGGGGAAAGGGAGATAAATTAGGAGAGAAAGAAATATAAGTATCTAAAGAAGTAGTCTTCAAGCCTTTATGTCTGCTGCCTAGATCTGAATTACTGCATGTTCATCTCCTCTTCTGAACTCAGAAAACACTTTACTTGCATGAAGGTGTGCTTCATACTTCTAGCTCATTTAGAAGTAACATTACCCTTCCCCCCAAAAAATCCAAACCAAAAACGTAGCACCACTCCAAACCACCACCAAGGTCACAGCACCACCACTGGAGCAAAGACATTGGCTGCCGAATACTCTGTTTCACCTTTGCTGTTCCTTTCTTTAACTTGAACTTTTTTGTTTCTGCATTACAGGGTGTTATTACAAGGTGTTTGTGGCCATACATGTCTAGCATCCAGCCTAAAAAAAAGCAGAGAACTGATGAGACTTAACTATTAACTGCCTAACAGTGAATGTCTTCCCCCTTTCCCCCCACCCTTGTGCCGAGTTAAAAACAAACAGAACCTCTGGGAAGACTTTCATGAGCTTTCTTGATGTTGGTTTTATTTGCAATGAAAGTGAGATTTTCAGCATTGAACTAACTCTCCGTCCTTGACCAACAGTGAGTGATCTTGTACTATATACAGGTAGGCAAAGTCTAGCCCAGGCTCCCCTGCAGGCCAGCTGTCAGGTCTTTCAGTTGTTCCTTCAGTGCTACTGTAGGTGGGAGAGAAAAAAAAACACAAACCTGTGCCACAATGTAAAAAACACTGCATAAATGAAATGATTCTTAAGCTCTCATTCTCTCAGTGACTGAATACCTGTTTTGTGATAAATTCTAGTCAGCTCTGTTTCCATTGGAACTAACAAATATAGGTTAATTATTTGGGAAAGGAGAAGAGCGAGTTCCTCAAATATCTGTTCTTTCTCATCCAACAAATAAAGACCTTGCATATTCCTGTGCCTTGCTAAAAGATTGCAAACTTGCTAATAGATGGCAGACTGTGCCTCATAATACGTATGTTCCTTGACTGTTGACTAAGAGAAGCAATCAGCCATGCCTTACATGTACAATAATGTAACTCTTTGGGGAGTCAGTAATGATGAAACAGTAATTTGGTGCCTTTCTCACTGTGGGTCCAATTTAATCAAGTGCCAAGCCTCTTTAACTTCTAGATGACTTCAGTTGGAGTGGGGGGTGCCTCAGATGCACAGAGCATCAGGATTGTGTTACCTTGCCCCTTCTCATTTCCATTACTTAAATGCAAAAGTAGTAAATAAATAAATGCTGCAGTTATTTTAGGATTTATTTTCTGATCTTTGATGTCCTAGAAGGTTTTGAGAATGTAACTGACATTCATGGACAATCCATCACTTTGTGCTAGTCAAAGTGCTCAATAGTACAGTTTTCAGCAGATCTACGTTTGAAATGTATTCCAGCTTGTGATGCACAGGTTCACTGGAACATGTTCTTCATACTGAACTTAATGACTGCATAAGCTGGCACTGCATCTATTTGTCCAGGGAAGAAATCATGGGATTCTCCCATGAGACTTAGAGTTTGAACAATGTAGGCTGCCACTTTTTTTTTTTTTTTTTCAAAATTAAAGTGTGCAAAAAAGGTAAGAGAAACATTAAGGATATGTTCCTAGCTTTATTCCTCTGAGAATTTATTGAGCTGAAGTATTCAGCAGATAAAGAGAAATCTACATTTTAAAATCACTATACAAATATATATATATTTTTACCAACAGCAGAAAAGAACAGACAGAAAACAGATAAAGAGCAAGATGTTTGTATTAGGATTGAATGAAGAAATATTTTTCCTCTAATAACTCAATACAAAATGTTTTCAGAAATTTGTCATAGGAGATTTTTTTAATTTAAATACTTTTTTTTGTTTCAGTTCTTAACCTTTCACAAAACTATTTGTAGCATTTTCAGTAAGAGAATTATGTCAGCTACCCCAGAAATGGCTCTTTGATAAAACTCTAACCTTTTCTGAAACGGAAGTTGGCCATTGGAAAAATATTTCAGCCAGATCTAAGTAAGGCAAATGAGAGACGTGTTGAGACAGGGGAAAGGAGGAGGCTCTGCTGTGCCTAAACACATGCCAATTCATTAGTAATACACATGTATGTTAGATAGGTATAATAAGGTTAAGGCCTCTTCTTCCCTTGCTGGCGTTTTGTGGCCACAGTTTTCCACCATGCTGAACTGGCTTTTTCCTGCAGCAGTACTTTGTTGCAGTGCCTGGCAGAGCGATACTGCTCGTTCAGTGAGCTAGAAGAACCGCCAGACCAAAGGGACGAGTGGCAGAAGCTCTGATGTTGCACCTGCTGAGCAGCTAGAAAGGGTATGGCTTGGGGAGAGAATAGGAAGGGGATTAATACTTGTGTTTACAAGAACATAAAGGCGAAGATAGCTGAACAGGTCCCTGTAAATCAGAACCATTTTGCCTGAATCAGAACAGATGCTTCCCTTTGAAATAAGCGTATTTAAGTATTTAAGATAAGTAAGTAGTCACTTCTTTTAAGCGAGAAAAACTGATGATTGTGGTTTGGTGAAAGGATGCCAGAGCACAAATCAAAGACAAGAGCAGATAGCTAGAGCTCTAGTTAGCAACGAGGAGAAAGGGAGAGGTGAGGGGAATAGCAGTGTGCTCACAAGCATAGTTGTCTCTTCCAGAGTAGCCAGAAGCCTTTATAAGATGTTGCAAGTTGCACTGTTGGATGCACCTGAAAACAGAGTGGGAAATTAAAAGGTGATTAAGTGTGTGTTAACTTGCAGAACGTGTCATGTGGGTCTTTATGTGACTTTGTGTTCATGTTCACGTGTTGTTATGCAGGGCAGTTGTTTTGTTCTTCCACTTGTGCTTTCCAAACATTTAGCTTGAAATCTAGCAGGGACTGAGAGAGAAACAGCATCCTGGTTTTCACACCAGCAACAGCTGCTTTGGTTAGGCAATACACTAAATATAGTAATTTGCCATGTAGCCAACAACGGTGATAGCACATCAAAAAGAGATTCTGTGACATAGCAGGGATCCCTAATGTGCTAGGGATGATAGATGGGCTGTTCATGCACCTCACAGAATGATGCTGCTTTTCAAAATGGAAAGCGGCGTGTGTGACCATCAATATCTTACATTGAATTATTGGCTTCTGTCATGATGCCTGTATTTTAGCCAACTCGTGTGGTGGAAAATTATTTTATTCTAGTGACATTTCTGATAAAAAAGCTATCAGTAAATATTATCCTTGAGAAATGTGTTCTAGAAGCTTACAGGCAATGGCAACAGTCTTTTGAACAGCCATCTGTGACTCATAATAAGTAAAATAAAACTATTATTGAACAAAGACTGAAACATGAATATGCTTGTGTTTAGTGAGTCTCTCTCCTACACAAGCATTTTCTTTGCCAAATGTCAAGATGGATGGCTGTTGTACCTGTCTAGTATGCTGCCTGACTAAATGTTCCTGTTGCCTTCTGTGCCTTTATTATTGGTGGGAATAAAGTGCCTCCAACTAACAAAGGTGATAAGATAAAATATTGCTGTTCCTGTCCTTCACCCCAAGTTGCCAAGAAGATCTGGGCATCATTGCTGGTATGCTTCAGCCTGTGCAGGTTGTAATGAAACCCCAACTGACACGACAGCAGCCGTGGCAGTAAGCAGGCTTTCATCTCCATGAGCTAGTGAGGAAGTTAAAAATAAGTTGATCCTGGCACTTGCTTTTTTCTGTCTCTCTTCTTGTACTACCAAGTGCTGTAATACCTGAGGTGCTTTCCAGAATTCATTATAATGAACTCAGTTCTTCAGCTATATAAAATGTAGCATACAGATCTCAGCCTGGTCCAGCAAACCACATCAGTGTTTGCCATGAGGCCAGCTGGACACTGTATATAACTGTCTACACATATCTGTGGTGTGGAAGGAAGATGTTACAAAACTGAGGCCTGTATGCTGTTTGGCTCAAATCAAAGCTTAGAGGACAGGAGTATGGGATGAAATTTATTCAGAGAGAGTTTAACCTCTTCTTCCTTCAGTTACATTCTGRTATTGACTTATACTAGCAAATTTATTTCAGATCAATTGTATTGTGATTTTTCACCTGCTATTTCACTTGCTGTTTCACCTACCTTTTCACCTGCTGTTCTGCACTGGCTCTATACCTTCTTCATAGAGATCAGTTCCTCCTGCTCCTTTTCCCTTTTGTGTCCCCCACTGGTAGTAGGCTTTGCAAAGCAATCCCTAGCATTGGGCCATTCTGCAAAGTAACTGCCATTGATGAGCAGATTTTGATGCGGCATTGTCTTGTTGTCCTTCCTTCACATTCAGGACTCTAAGCTTAACCTCAGCTCTCAGGGTTGCCAGCCTTCCTGAAACAGTTGCTGTACCAGATGAGGAGTATCCATGCCATGTATCTGCATCATGAATAAACAAGCTACATGTCACATAGCAGGCAAGTTAAGGAAGCAGACTCGCCAGCTCTCCAGAAGATAGTAGTATCTCAGGTAATGTGTTCTGAGGCAAATGTGCCTATAAAAGTAAGCTTTTGTTTTTCTTTGTATGGAGTACCATGGAATATAGTGGGCATTCTGTGACAGGTTTTATTCAACAAACCTTATTTTGAATGAACTGGCTGCTCTCTCATCTTAAAAACAATAAAACCTCAAAACCTTAGTGTTAACTGTTAGAATATTTGGAATTCAAATGCACTTTTGCATTTCAGAACTCCAGTATTTCACATTGCAAGACACAACAGTACTGGGACTTGTAAGTATGCTCATTTCTGCTTGTTTTTTGTTTTTTTTTTTGGGGGGGGGGTAAGAGGAAAATGATATTGTGTCTTTTTTGAAATTTGACCGTTTTCATAAACTTGCAATGAGATCCAAAATGATTGGATCTTTCAGTATTTTTAATTTCACTGTAAATAGTTTGGCAAGCTCTATTAAAGAGCAGCAATTACTACAATCGATAGAGGTAAGGTATCTATCAGCACAACAGGGATGGGCCAATTTAACAGACCACATTTCCTCTTTTTTTGTTTTTTTTGTTTTTTTTTTTAATTTTGCAGTTTCACAAGCACAAGAAAAACTGCAAATTAAACATAAAAAGCATAAAAAATATACTACAGGTAATTTTATGTTGCATGTTTCTGGGTTTTTATATTTTCATGAACAATTATTAATTATATGAACAATAGTATTTTAGTTTCGCCTGCAAATTTTTCACTGTGAGCCTCCTCCTATTCAGCTTAGGTATTTTCCTTTGGCTTGTAGGTCTAGAGAATCATGAATAGTGACAGTAAAGTGCAGACCTGCCTGGCTACGTATTCTCTAATAGTAGCAAAAGCTTATACTTATCAGCCTCCTGTCAGTGTCCCTTTTGAACTGGACATGGATGATGACCCTAGAGATTTCTAAAAACTGGTGACTCTGGAGATTTCTGTCCTTTCATCCTAAAACAGATTTTATTCTTTCCTCCTTTGGGTTTGCAAATACCAGTCCACCTTTTCCAGCYGAGGATCTTTGAAAACAACATCACTTCAGAAATTATCTCCCCCATTTAACACAGGTTCTTCTTCCTGTTTCTCAGATGTTACTCCTTTTTTASAAAAACTCAGCAGAATACAAAGAGCTTATGCTCCCTCATGTAGAAAATCCTCTCAGGAGAGAAGAAAATTCATCTTCAGCCTTGCAGACTCAGTATGCCTGTTCCCTTTGGGAAGAAGAGTAAGGTAGTCCTGTGGGCTGGAGAGGGTTTGCTGGCTAAAACTAAGCCACTAAACCAAAATACCTCCTAAGGCATCTGAACAAGGTAATATGCTCTTTGGTGATGGCCTCACTTCCCCTTGGGATGCACTGTTTGCCCTAAAGCTTTCTGTGGCTTGGGAACTGATATGGGCAAAGAACAGAGGCAGGACTAGGGAGTTTCACAAGGGCAATTGTAAAACAAATAGTAAAGGTAAGAATTCATCATTGCCTGTCTGTCATGAAGTGAAAACCAACTTATTCAAAATTATCAGAAAGGCATGTTGAATACTTGTACCCTATTAATTGGTTCATTAAAAAAAAAAAAAACAGAAGTCATATGTCTTAGTTCAGGAAAAGGAAAGCCTTAATTCATTAGACAAAGAATTCACTGTTCTTTGTTACTTCTAATAATTAATTATACGTGCATGTTGAGGGCACTGGACACACATAGCACTTTCTTCTCTGAATTAGCTTCTGATGAAGGGCTCAACTCAGTTTGAGTTGGAGGTATCAAAATCCACTCTCAAACACATTTTACACAAATCAGTGTTTGTTTCCCCTAAAATACAGCTAGCAGTGCGGTTTTTACAGAATCATCACACAGGAGTTGGGGAAGAGGATATGATTGTGATTAAAACATTGTTGATGAAACTCCATGCATAAAATTTCAACATCCAAAGAATTAAGTGCCTGACAATCATGCTGTGACCTTAGCTGCTTGTGCCACCCAGGACTGTCTCAGTAATACTTTGTTTTTCTCCTGTCTTTTTGGTTGCATCAACCTATTAGGCTGCTGTTATTTAGCTAGCTAGTAGTAAGTTCTTTGGGGACAAGGGTGTTTTTTGCATGTGTATATATAATGTTCGATACAGTGGATACCAAATACATTATTAGGGTCTCCAGGCCTATCATATACTTAAGGTGCTGTGTCATATTCAAAAGTATTTTGTTGGCTTAAGTGGTGTTATATCTGCCTGTGTCTTGTTTGCTTTACCTACAGAATGTTTGTCGAGACCCAAACATTTGGAAGTAGTGAGGCCTTTCAAAACTACGAGGCTGGAGTAAAAACAACAAAATTTGGAAAAATGAATACATTTGCTTGTTTATTCTATTATTTGCCTTCTGGCATTCACTTTTGGACTCCCATTTTCCAAGTGCATTTCCGTAAAAAATCTGCAAAGCTACTAAAGATGGAACAAAATCGAGCTTCTCATGAGTTTCCCATAACTGAGGCTATTGAAAAAATGTCAAATATTGCAAATTTTATAATTTTATCGTAGGGGTTGGCAGTAGATCAGCTTTCCTCTTTCATCTGAATCTCAAGCGCTATTACTATTTCTATGCATTTATGTTGCCTTTTCAATATCTTATRTGTAACTGAATGAGTCATGATTGTCTTATTTCAGTTATGCTGAAATAAAAATTACAYTGATAGCACTGGTGGGTGCACTTGACAATGCTGCCCCCCACAGCTCCTCTGTCTTTTTCTGCAGACTGAGAAAACAGCTGAGCTGCAAAAGTCCCAAACATGTGCTCTTGCTTTGGCTAAATTAAGCCCATTGCCTCCCTCTGAAATTCAGGGCTACATAAAAGAAGCAAGTAAATCAAAACTTTGGCTATGGCATTTAGCCATCCTTCAGCACTGTAAACCATTGCTTGCCTACCTGCTTAAAAAAGGTAACTACTTTTATTCCTACCATGCTCCAATTCAGGTTGCCCTCCCCTGGAATACTTAGTAAATCCATAACTAAAGCATTGCAACTTGTGGTAAGTAGAGTTCAGCATGGGACAAGACAGGTGTATAATTACTTACTTCTAAAAATCTTGGAGCAAATCACAGCACTATGGGCTAAGCAGCCAGCCATGTCATCTACCATACAATTGCATTCCAGATACTGCACTACCTACGTTCCAGGTTTCACTAGTATTAGCAGGTTCACCTTTTCTCTCCACTGCTGCCTCTCTGAACAGGGATTCCTAGGTGGTGTGCTCTCTTAAACTTGATTATGGGGGGGGGTTGTTGGTTTTGTTCTTGTTTTGTTTTGTTTTAACAAGGGACAAGTAAGAGATACAAAAACAGTTTAATAACATTCTTTTTTAAGTAATCAGATGCCTTACTAGAAAAGTAATTTGTTTCTTTTCGTCTAGAACAGACTTGTGATTTCATTTCAGGTTATTTAGTATTATTTGACAAACTCAAGTATTTTGAAGTATTTTGGTGATGCCTGAAAATTCGGTGTTAAGTGCTGTACTAGCAGGAAGATAAAAAGATGGCCTGCATCCTAAAGGAAGTGCAGCTTAGGTAATGAAAAGTAAGTATATTTTGGGAGATGATTTCCTTCTGCGAGGCAGACATTCCATACCAGCTGTTTCCATTAGTGGTACTCCTGTAAACTAGTGACTGGTATTTTTCTGCTGTTTCAGGCCCTGTTGTCATGTAGTTTGGTGAGCGCAGGAAAAGTGGTGCAGGCTTTAGGACAACTTCTGCTCTATGGGATTTCATTCAGAGAGACTTGGTGGACTGATGCAGTGAAGGTTGCCTTTTCTTTCTCAGTTTTACCTTTGCAAGATCTGCAGATACATGGCAAAAGTACAGAACAAATTGCTTGCACCCTTGGAAATGGAATGGAAATTGTTAGTCTACAAGTATGCACTGAGTAAGATTTCATTTGTCTTTAAAAAAAAAAAAAAAAATCTGTACTGATATCCATTAACTGACTTTAGGAAACTTAAGCTAACAATGATGTTGATTCCATAAAAGAAATAATTTCTCCAAATAACACACTTGAACTTTATATAGAGAGAAAAATACCGAGTATGTAACAGCCTGCAATAGCGCACACTCTCCCTTTCTCCGTCTCTCTCCTACCTTTCCCCTCCCCCTTTTTAGAGCTTGTTAATTCAGATCAATCCTTCAGTAGTAATATTGCCTGTGGGTTACATGCCAGCCTATGGAATTATGTTTGAACACAGGGCCAAACTAGCAGTTATTCCCCTGCCACTAAAGGTGAAAAGGTTCCCAGTAAATCAGGTTACTTTTCCACAGGCTAAGCGGTGTTAAATACAGTCTCTCTGGGTCTACTTCATCAATATGATTAACCTATTGGCATTATAGTTATCAAATTACAGTATAAAAAGTCATACAGTTAAAAATAAATCTGTTTTCCATTGAGAAAATCTATTTATGTGGAGACTGCTATATTAAAAGCTTATAGAGTATATATAATAGAATCATAGTTCATGGGGAATCATTACCACAATGGAGGTTTTCAAAATTTAGCTTCCAAGAATGTCTTACAGGTAAGTAAAAAGCTCTCAAGGGATTCAAGGTACATACCACATACGACCATCATCTTATTAGTGTTGTACCGCTAACCCCATTAGAAATCTCCAAGCTGAGAAAGATTACAGCATGCGGATTGTGGAGATATTTTGTAGACACTTTGCAGCTCACCACAAAATGTTCACCTTGGGATCTTGGACCCTGTAGCTGAGTTAAATGGCTGCCCTAATTCCACAACCATGGCTGCGGCAGTCTCTTAATGTACCATAAATCCACTCAAGTACTTTGACCTTTTTATTCATTGTCACTATAGCTCCTGAAATTGTCCATTCTAGCAAAGGGCCCGCAGGAGTTTGGTTGTTTTGACAAATGTGGGAGGGAAATCAAGTTGGTTTCCTGTAAAACGTGGCTGTGTTGTTACTGCAGAGAAAATAGAAACAGTGAGGAGGAACTGGGACACTAATGCACATCCAATGAGATGGTTGTTACGGCCTACTACAGGCAAATTATTCATATGGTTTAATCAATTACATTACAATGCATCAAGTATCTGACATTGCTGTTTACATAATCAGCGGTGCTTATGGATTCCATTTTTCATTAATGGGAAGTGTTAGAATAAACAAGTGATACAAAAAAGTTACTCAGGATGAAAAAAACATGATGCTTGTGTAGATATGTTTAAAGCAGGCTTACAAACATCTCATGCGTTTTCAGAGAAATGTGGTTTTTGACTGTGTTATTTGTGGTGTATTTGTGTGTGGTTTAGTGTTTCACTGTAATACTTTTCAGACAATGGGGAAGTCTCAGATCGCATTTGCAATCAGAGTAGTGTTATTAAATTAATAATACTATTCTTAAGCATAGGGGAATAGGTGGGTTCCTAGCAGGACCTGATTTCATGCAATGAGTTACTGGTTAAACAGGTGCTAAAACCTGTKTATCAGGACCTGCAATTTCAATTGCTATTAAAAAGGACAAATTCAGCAATATGTCTAAATATACTGGGAGAGTAGACTTTTAGGGGTCTTTTCAGTCCCTTTAAAATGTATGTTGCACTGTATGATGATGCTTCCTGCCTGGCCTAGAAAAAAAAAGTAATCAGATCTCTGTTACATTGGTGAATATCATTTGATATCTAGAGTTACCTGGATGTTTCTAAAAGAAGAATATTTTCCTTCTCTTAGCTTAAATTGTCAGAATTTGTATTTAGCAACATGAAAATATTATGTAGGACTATTCACATCTCCCTTCAAATGGCCATACATGTTGCTGATTTAATGTTGCTATTGTTGCAAGCGTGCATTATACTCTTGATTTTCATGTGCATAATGTTTAAGATATGGTGTGATCCCAAACCATGTGTTTTCCCATACTAGTAAATACTGAATTTATGAAGGGAAATAAATAGCGACTTAGCTAAAAATACCTTTTCTCTTATTATGTATTAAAACAACATTCTTCTATGCCACCAAAGTTCCAAGTCTCTGGATTATTTGCAGATGATTTTCTGTTCTTCTAAATACATGATGCTCCCTCAGAAAACTTGCAAAAGTTGGGGTTATATTTATTAGCTAAATTGTTTGTATCAAATCTAAAAATGTTCTCAAAAGCTGCTGGAGAAAATACTACAAAATGGAAAGCTGTTCCCTCACATTGTGAGAAGGAAAAAAAAGTGTGATTAGCCAGCAAAGTTTTGAGTAATGTTTCTTTGGTATTTTATATATTAATGTAACATCATATTTATACAGTAAATACTTGGCATATTATGTTTCACTCAGTGAATTCAGTGAACATGTTGGATTAATAAGATAAAGTAAGTAATAAAATAGTAAAATAATCATTGGATTAGTAAATAACAATTGAAAATTGTTACTTACTTGAGCTGCTCTCTTGTAGGTCAGTTACCCTGTATTATACTTCAGGTAACTGTGACAATAAAACTGATTACTGTTGTCATCATAATACAGTAGGACAGCAGGAAAAAAACTGTCAATATGTGTTTTTTCCTGTTTGATTTCCTGAAATACTTTTAGCCTCTCAGGAGAATCTCAAGATGTCAAACCAACCTTTTATGATAGGTGCAGCATCTGTGGATTTGAACATCAGCCATTGTTATTGAAATCTGAATGGGCAGCGTACTATGATAAATATCATTGCTTTTCTAATGGGGAGATCCACTGAGAGAATGATGCAAAACTTCTGTGAGGACTTTCCAGTAAGGGACAGCAATCGATCTCTGTGCTTTTTGGTTTTACATCAGGACACTGTGGGAGAAGGAAAAATAAGAGGAAAAGAGTATTTAGTTTGAGAGCTGAAAAAAAAATCTACTAAAYTGAAATTGCTAAATTAGTTATGTTAATGCAGTGTTGAAATTACAAGACATGATTCCATACCAGAATAGAACATTTGCCCATCTTATCCATCGTCCTAGCTATAGCTGATAATAGGTACATACACAGGAAACTGTTCACTCATCCTGTACCAGACTGGTAGAAATTATTATGTGTCTCTTCATCTGAGGAGAATGCTTTTGCACTCCTTGAGTACTGTAGTTTAGGCACTGATGTTTTCCTGCATCTTGGAGCATTTGGTCAAACTTCCCAACTTTCTGAAGATCTCCATGTTAAAGTTATCCATTGCTGCTTCCAAATTGTCTTTGAACTGCTTTAAATTGCTTGCAGCCATATTTTTGTGGTAATAAATGTGCCACTGCATTGTATTCTGTATAGAATAAAAGTTTATATAGGATCCCAAGAGCAACTCCAACTCCAATAATTAGGACCGTTAGAAAACAAAGGAAGAACTAAAGTAATACTAGGTTTAACTTAACCTGACTTATTCCAAAATCCCTGGGCTATAAACTGCTCTGTTCTTCTGCTCAGATTTTGTAGTTGCCTTCTAATCTGTAGTACTCAGTGACTCAGTACTCAGGCTGAGATATGAAAAGGAATGATGACTTTTACAGTATCAAGACTTTTGTAGCAGAATCTGAGGACCTTCCTCAGTTAAACTCTTAGACATCCTTTTGCTGGGGGAATGGGGGAAATAAGGTAAATTGAAATGGGCTTGGAAAACTGGAAACCTGGAACCTAGGAAGTGTTACCTCAAATGAAGTTTGGATGCCTTAGGCTATGTCAGCATTAACTGGTAAGGCACAATGGGAGCAGTTGGTACAAAGACATCCACACTGTGCGCATGTCAGGTGCCTTTTATAGCTCTTTTTTTTTTCTCTTTTTTTTTTTTTCTCTGAATTTCCTCCCTCTGCCCCACTTCTCTGGGGGGGAACCTCCACAGGGAAGGATAACCTTGTGATTGGGAGAGTGGAGATTCCTGCTAATGGAAAGAAACTGAAAAAGCTGACTATGTTTAGCCAGGCAAAACAAAGCTGAGCAGGGAAATGATTGTCTCTGTAAATGGATCAGAAAGGTGAACACCGGTAGGGGAAGAGTTCTTTAAGCTTAAAGATAATGTTGACATACAACCAGTGGGCATATCCCACTTATGAATACATTTACAATGGAAATTAGCAGGTGGCATAATTATTAGAGGAATGAGACTGTGAAACAGAATTCTATCAGAGTAATGGGTACAAAGAATCAAACTTTTTTAGTATCAACCTTCATGATCCTATGATGACATTTAGGACTGTATGATGTCATTGTCTGAAAGGCAGGTGACGCAGATGATCGCTTACAGTTTTGTATGCACAGAAGTATCTCTTTAGTTCTGTATAATTCTGAATGATAGCTTGTAGAGAAAAAAACACTAGAGAAAATCCACCTGACTCCTAACAAATGTAAGCAAGCTCCTGGTCTTACTCCTCTGATCCTTTTGTCATCTCAGTACCGGTGTGAGGAAGGCTCACTTGTCTGGTGTTTGCCTTGCATCCAGGATTTGAGCCTTATTTTGCTGCTTGTTTGCCACCAATTGCATTGAGATTGCTCATCCTTCTTGAAGTATTGCATTCTAGAATTGAACCCCTGATCTGAATTCTGCAGTGCTATTTTATTCTGCTATTAGTGAAAGCGGATAATACAGCTTTTTGGTGGACTCGGTAGGAGTTGAAAATAATATAGTTGTTAACTATTGCATATCAAATTTTATGACACGTGTGAATAGCTTTTTATTGTGTTATATACAACAGAGAGAATAAATAATTATGGGCAAAAGAAATTTGAAAAAGCTGAGTTGTGAATATGTAGCACATAAGATTAATAAATATTACCTGAAATTGATTATCCTATGAATCTGCTGGGGGGGAACAAGAGAATATTTAATGTGTTTATAAGCTACTGGCAAAATACCGTATTTTATGGCACAGATTACATATACTAGCGCTGAGGGTTCCAATAAAGATTTCTGCTACCCAGTCTGTAGTTTTCATCCATGATTGAGCTTTTAGGTTCTGAAGTATTTTATAGAATAACTAAATACGGATGGAAAAAGTCAATAATGTCATAGTATTTTCACTCCGCAGCAAGATTAATTCTGCTTCTGTTTATGCAGTGAGGTGGAGAATCCTAACCTTGACAGAGCAAGCACAGCCAGAGCCACATGCTGCAACTGGGCTGCTCAGAAAGACTTCTCAGCACATTGGTGTGCTTTGCCACTCATCCACATGACAGCCTGGGAGCAGTCCGTCTGAGCCCGCACGATGCTCTGCTTCTGTAGCACATATATTTACAGGTCTGCTTCTTGCAGGCCCTGGACAGCCCATCTACCAGCTCCCTGGGCCCCTGCTTCCAGCCCATGTCTGCACAGCTGTCTGTGAGCAAGTGGTGGGACTTGCCATCTCCAGGCAAAATAGATGTAGGTGCTACAGCTATTCAGCTGAACAGTGTCTGTCCAGGGCTGTTTTGGTAGCCTGAGCTGGGAAAAGGCAAAAAGGAAGAAGGATTTGGTCTTTTCCCAGCAGGGAGATCCAACTGAAAAATCAGGAAACAGAATAATAATTTCTTTTGCTGTTTAATAGGGTTTATGTACAACTCTGAAGTGAAGTTCCAAAACCACTTTGTAATGCATCATACCTCATTTGTGTTATACAAGTTTGGGAGAGAAAATTATTTTTAATAACCTTTGACACAAAGGAATTGTTAGTATATAGCAGCTGAGTCTGTGCGTCTGAGTGTCAAGAGCGTGGTTCAGTAAAGCTGTGGAGCTGCTTGGCACAGCAGGATGTGCGTGCTGGGTGGATAGATTCAGGGTCAGAAAGACAAGCTGGAATGGAAGAGCAATCCACCAAAGATTCCTGAACCAGTAGAAATTTCAGGTACTAAGTAGTCCTCAAAGCTTCAAATGGTTGTGAGCTGGGAAATGGAGGGGAGAAACAGATGAGTGCCCTGTGTATTTGCCTTAGGTTTGCATTCTTCCCCAGCGGCTGCTTTTGGCCGCCGTTAGAGACGGGATACTGTGCTTGCTGGGCCTTCAGTCTAACCCACCACAGCCTCTCTCATGTTGTTGTTTAACATCATTTAGGGAGAAAAGGAGGTGGCTCCAGACTTTCTTTTTTCATGGTATGTTCTTCGGTAGGCCTGAAACTGTGAAGCAACTTGCAGAGGTTAGTGAAATGAGTTCGGAGCTAAGCATGGCAAGGTTTGTGTCTTAGGCCCCACTCTCTAAAGGATTAAAAAATGTTATACCTAAATGTAAGAATATGTAGGAAAAACAACAGATAAGAGTTACGTAGGTTACTTTCTCTTGCACTGAGATCCACCTTCTGTGAAAGTGGGGGGAAAAGTGGCCTATTTAAAAAAAAAAAAAAAAAAAAGCGGGGGGGGGAGTGTGTGGAGAAGAGGGATGGGAAGGGTTATGATTTCTTTCCTGCACACTGACAAAATTGCGGTCGATATGCTACAAATGCCCTACAAACAAGTTGTGCTGATAACAATAAATATAGTGGCATTAGATTTATATGTGCTGAGGACTGGCTTGGCTTTGCCTTACAGGCTTAGGCTCTGTGGGGGTGGGCTGGATTTGTGGTGGGTAGTTAACTGACAAAAATACCAGTAGATTTGACAAAAATATCAATAGATTTTTTCCCCCCCCTCACTTAACCAGATGAGTGAGTAGGAGGTTTATGTGCTTTTCCTCCTAAATTGTGCAAGGCTAGAAAACCTCGAAGTTCAATATCATTCAAATAAGACACCCAGATTTCCAGAAAGTTCTCTGATATCATCTGAATTCTCCAGATCTGTTGAGTCAGCTTTAACTAACCAAGTAAAATTTTTTTTTCCCCAAAAATCATTTTTACACCACGTTTCCAGTGGCCTGAGGGCCTGTCCAGGCTCTTGAAATGGAGAAAATGGCAAGTAGTAGAAAGAAACTGGGGTTTGATTTGGGCCCTGAGTGACAGTTCAGGTCAACATTTTGCTGCATATTTTGCCCATGGCTGTTGATCATGTGCCAAAAAGGAACGATATATTCAGATCGCTTAAGTTCGCATGCCAACTATTTCTCTCTTAGAAATAGCCAAATGAGGTCAAGTTGTTGAGTAATGTCTTCCTCCTCACCTAAGTGGCCATTTAGCATCATTTTTATTCTTATCTTACCTTAGGTCAGAGCAGAGAGCAGAGTCCAAATAAAAAGAATTCTAGCCAAAATTCAGGCTGCCTCCAGAAAGTCATTTGTGGAAAGAAGACAGCAAACCAATCAAAATGTCTCATCAGCAAAATTAGTATTGATGAAATTAGTGATGGAGCAGAACTGGCAGAGTGATTGCATTATAAACACTCAAAATGTAGGGGGAGGGAACAGAGATTTTGCTCATTTTCCCTCCCACTGCTAAAGCACTGTATTTAATTGACTTACAATTTTTCCCCTAATATATTTCTTTATGAAACCTGCCTTGAGCAACGGATACATGATTGTTCACCGAGGGTTGTGCCTCATTTGTTCCTGTAGATTGTGCCTAATTAACGCTAACTTGTCTGTACATAAAAAGTACAATAGGCTGTCCTTTCCAATTTAATTCCGACAGTTTAATCGAATCTGTATTCTTTCAAAAATAATTAGATCATTTACACTTCATTAACATGTAATGTAATGTTGAGGCATTCATCATAATGATTTCTTATTTTTCTTGTGCAATATTATCTCCTCTAATGAAACTGTTAACACCATGCATGTCTTAATTAGCTTTATCATATCACTGACAATTTCAGGGAGAGCTACATTTTTACAAATGAAATTAAATTAGTTCAATAGGTATATTTGAAGAAGAATCTGCTCTTTTAATACAGAAATATTAGAAACAGGCTTACCTTTATATATCATCTAGCAGTTTCTAGCCATCTTCTTTTTTTTTTCCATCTCTGTCCCACCAGTGTGATGTCTAATGTGCACAGATCACTTTTTTTCCTTCCTTGGAGCTAAACAAAGTGATGCTAGACTTCTCTCAAATCTGTTAAGCTGACGTAGACAACATCGATGATAAGAATACAGAGACACTAGTGCATGCTTACACCTCATAGTCGAATCCCTATAAGTCGTGGAGGAGTTCATATGCAGATCTCAACTTCCTGTCTCAGAATGACTCCAAAAAATGTTGTTTGTGGATTAAAGCTGTTAAATAATCCTCTGGTCCACTTCATGGAGGATATATTCACTGTATCAGTGTTTGTAAACCTCTGCAAAAATGAGTGGTGCTAAGGTCTAATCCTGCATATTGCTAAGAAGCCACTACTCCCATGGGCCTGGAAACCTTTGTGTTAACACATCTTTCAGCAAGTATTTACAAGCTATTCACATTCTGGAAACATTCTTACAATCAAGAAGTGTTTGTTAATGTGAATAGAAAGCAAGCTGCCATGAAGTGTCTCCTAAAAGGTACTGAGTACCTGCAGCTTCAGAGGAAGCCAGTAAGTGTTATGCTTGGTATCTCATAAGAAGCATTCAGCACCTGTCTGGATTGAGCTTGTTACTAGCTGAGGATCCTAAAATGTTTTTAGAGACAGATAAGCTTCTTTCCCTCAGCTCTCTGTCTTGCCAATACAAGGASTGTGCCATATCCCTGTGTACTACAGCTGAGTGAATATTGCAACCCCCCCAAAACTGCAAACAATTGTTAGAATAAAATACACAGATTTGTTCCTGTCAGTAGTCATTACCTCTTTAATTCTGTTCTGCATGAACACTTGGACATTGTTTTGTTCCAAGAATTTCTCTCGAGGTGTGAAAATCTTGCAAGTATGTGTGTAAAGCTTGAGCAAAGTCGGTAGTAGTATTTTTGAAATCTAGCTTCAACCATCCAGTTAGGAAGTGTAAGAAATATCATGTTTCATGTGACCAATCCCATACGATGTCCCTAAGTCACCAAAGGCAAATAGTACCCAAGGCAGAGCTGACAGGTGTGGTTCATAAACCATAGGTGGAACATTTGAGTAAAATTTTTGCTGAACAAGTTTGAATAAGAAACAATTCCATAAATATGAATGTCCATCTGAGAACAATTTATAAGCAAACTAGAAGGCTAAATGAATCAAATTATTCACTATAAATGAATTCACCAGCACTAACTACTTCTACTCACTTTGCAAAACCAAAGCAGAGCTAATTGTATTCATTTCTCTTTATTTATGTACTGTCAAAGGTTGGTGTRCAAAGACTGTTGGAGCATTACTGATAAAATTAGTAATGATAGTATCCTTTAGTCCCAGAGGTCTCATAAGCCTTTTAAAAGAAAATGCTTCAGATCACTTTTAATAAATTTTAATACACCTTACTAACACCCATGGACATAATATAGATCAGAAGTCAAATTCTAACCCTTTGATGCTAAACTGCAATAGATTTTAATTTCCCTAGTCCCATTTCACATTTTAAGGAGTTACAGAATGTATTGAACCTTTATATAATATCATTTTTTTTTGTTGTTTTTTTTTTTTTTGAAGCCTTCTCACTACCATTTTAACTGGTGTTTTTCAAAATTTTCTTGATGCTTCATTTCTTAAACTAGTAGCATAACCAATTCAAGGCTCAGTTATGCCACAGCAGTATGTCAGTGAAATAGGTTTCTAAAATGGCAAATGCTATGCATCCCTCAAGGTTTAGGCTTTTGTTTGCTTTAGACTTTTTTAATTCTCACAGAGAAGCTTGGGAATGAAGAGTTTTTAAATGATAAAGGAAAAACAAAGTCATTTGGGCTATTTGTTGGTTTTTTTCAGTAGCACCAAGGGTGTTACCAGAGGTGTTCCAGTGCTTCCTGATGACTTTTTAAAAAGTCATTGTCGGTTTCTTTGATTTGTCACTCTAAAATAGCCTGAACTGTTAACACCAAATGTTCTTTCTTTTGTTAGTTTTGCATGATAAACCACCTTTAGAGTTTTTGGTTTAGTTTATTTTGTTTAACTGTGGAGTTAAGGAAGGCTGGAGGGTTGATCAAAATAGGCAAAATGGGCAATTTATCCTAGTTTATCACAGACACCTGCCATGGTGATGGTATAGCCACTTCTTTCAGTATTGTGAGATGGCTTTCTTTAGGTCTTTCTACATTCCCAAAAGATGTCATGTCCTGTGTGAGCAGACCTCCAGATCTGAAAGTTTTGGGAGACCCTTTTTTCATCAATTTTGGCAAATGTAAGAGGGGAAAAAAGTCTTCCCGACCTATTTCTAAACGTAGATTGAATTGTAGACAAATCTGTTTAAATGAAAATCTTATTAATTTACTAAACGCATGCATTAGAGAACGTTTTGTAGAATGGGTTTATGTTGGTTATCATGCCAACTTTTTTTTTTTTTTTTTAAGATCCTGATTTGCTGTTTTAAATATGTTTTTGCTAACTTCTAATGGTTTTGGTTTCATATACCTCCAACTGACCATCTGTTTCATGTATTCTACTGGCATACTTAGTGGTAAAAGTGTGAGTATGACAGGCAACAGCAGGCCTTTAACCTGTGGTTATCTGCTGGCAGATTTATAGAGATAGCACTAATCCAATCTCCCAAATCTCTTCCCAGTATCCCAAAATACTTCCTAGTATAAGAAGCCCCCCAAAATATTGTGAGTCTTGCCTAGAATCCTGTTCCTGGACATATCAACTCAAACTAAATTCATTAGTGGGATGATGACCAAGCTGAAGGATATTCTTACATTTATTTTATATTGTATTCTGATAGCATCCACTGGAACCATCATTCACTATTCAAAATTTCTGTTCCAGCGTTTTTCAGATTTTAATGAAGCACCCAGTCCCAAGTGGGTTAGTTTGCAGAAGTGGGGCTCATACACACGGTCCCTATTCTCTAAAGTGGTGTAACTACTATTCTTCCAGCCTCCCATTTAAATAGGCTTATTTTACAGCAGTGAAAACTGAAACAAACATTAAGAGCCATTTTCAGACAGAATTTGGACTAACTATAATAAATGTTGCCTGCAGGCTGACTCTAGGCTGCCATTTTTCCATTTGGGATATGACAAAGCTGGAGACACTGAAGGAATTTAGGCCAGCATCATAAATATACTCTTACAGCATGATGTGCAAAACATGGAGCATCTAGAAGTGAACTGATTTCTATAGGAATTACAGATTTGCCCGATGTCTGACAAGTTTTACCTTTACAATGGAATTGGCATTAGAACCTAAAGTATTGATGTTCTTGATTTTGGACCAGTATGTATTCTTTCTCAGCATAAATAGTATGGTAATTGAGAAAGCTAAAATAATAATAAAAATAATTGTTAAGTAAAATTAATTGCAAATTAGTAAATACCATTTAATGACATGCTATAATAATATATCCTTAAAGGTAAGAGTCCCAAGTGAAACAACCACCGGATTATTCCATGTGTAATTGAATGACATTTTTTACCAATAATGTAAGAAAAAGTTTCTTAAAATAATARTTTAGCCTTAATACATTGATTTACTGTTAACTGTATTTTCTTCCATCTTCTTTAAATGAGGGAAAGAAGTCTCTTGAACTAAGAGAGAAAATGTTAATGTTGACTTCTTCAAAGGCGTTTCTCACATGACATAATTGAATGCTGGAAATGAAATCAGATTGCAGCAGTTTGCTAAAACATAGACTCACTAGTGGGAGACAAAATACCTAATATCATATTACTTAAACTTTTCAGTAACTGTATTTATTTATCCCATGAACAGGATTATTTAGTGTTATTTTTTGTGCTGGATTTGTGTAGTTAAGGCTTGATCCTCTCTTATCAATGGGATTATAAATGATTAGCACCTCTGAAAAATCAAACATATTAATATGCCTAAGAATGAATTTCGAGCTGTATATTCAGGTAATCAAGCTTGGCCTTCATAATATTATGTCAGTTTACTGGTATTTGGTATGTTTGTGTTTGGATTAAAATTTCTTTTTTTAGTATCATTATTCTCTTCCGATAACTGTCTTTCAGATTCTTCATTACTTGGGTGTATGTCGTGTCAGGTATTCTTGCATAATAATTTCTATGGGCAAGCTAAATTAAGTTCGAGTATTTATACAGTATCTATTTGATTTATGTCTGTATTTGTAATTGTCTTTATGGTTGTTAGTGTTAATTAGAGAATCAATATAAAAGATTTTTTTAATGAAATGAATGTATAGAAAAACAGTCTGTTATAATATAAAGTGTTATTTCTGTAATCCAATATCAATATCCAATATGCTTCATCTTTGGATTTTGAGAGTCTTACTGTAAAAATCTACCAGGAGGCATTTCAGATATACATAAAGGAGCCTTGAGCTTCTTTTCTGAAATAACTCATGGGAACATTTTTAAGTTTTCCAACATAATGATTATTCCTTACGGAGCTACAAATCCAGGGAAAAGAACTTGTTGCTCTGCTCTTAAATATATTCTAGTTCTTTTTCTTTCTTTTTTTTCCCCTTACTCAATTCCTCTTTCAGGCTTTTGGCACCATGGAGCTTCTCCTAAGGTCATCTGATAATAAAAATGTCCCTATTCTACATCTCCTCATTAGTTATGTATTTAGACACCAATTCAGCAAACTACTGTAGGACATGCTGAAGCACGTGCTTAATGCCATCTTCCTTCATTGATACACTTAAAGTTCCGCACATACAGGTAAATGTTTTCCTGAATGATAGCCTTAAAGCTCTGCAAAAAAGTTCAGCTCTATTTCCCTGTAGTTGGTATTATGTCATCCTTCCAGCAGGCAGAATCCTCCTTGTTTGAGTCACTATTTTGTGTGGGAAGAATCATAGATTTATAAAATATTTAGAGTTGGAAGGTACCTCTGGAAGTCCTCTACTCCAGCCTCATGCCCAAAGCAGATGTAAAGTTAAAATTAAATCATGTTGTTGCTTGGGGCCTTGTTCAGTTCAGTTTTGGAAGAAGTTTGATGGGAGGGGTTTGAGGAAAAATTCTAGATCATTCGTTGATGGCATGCTAAAAATGTAGCAGACCATCATATTACAATCTCCTTTCCCTCCCCTGCCATCCCCCCCCCAATAGATTGTGAGGAGATACAAACTTTTCGTTGTTGTTTTTATAGCCCTACTGAAATGATTTCTGCTTTTCTTTATCCATGTCTACATAGCCATTCTGAGAAGTTTGTTATATGTGAGGTTTGGGGGTTTCTTCTTGGTCTTCTGTGTCATTCTTTATTGGTCAGTTCAGTTCCCTCTTCTCCAGTGTTTGCTCACATGTCCATCAAGGCATTGATGTGGCTGCTCCTGCTGCTTATCTTGTCCTGCCAGCCCTATAAATCTTCCACTTGACTCTGTCCTTTCCCTCAGGACCTTTGAGGTGCCTCTCCCCTGGGATCCAGGCCTATCAGCAGCAACTTCTCTGCTTATTTCAGTGCTCGCGACTGGTATTGCTGCTTCCTGGCCCCTCTTTATTCAAAATAGTTCCACATTTGACAGCTTGGATTCCTCTCCTACCCATCCTGAAGCCTCTGTGTAGTTGAAGCAACTTAGAGTAGGGAGAAAAGCCACTGGGCAAGAGGAAAACTGTGATCTCATTCCTCTTTTAATCTCTGCCCATTGCCTGATGTTTTCCAGTATGGAATAAAAAATTTGGACCCTCAAATCAGTTTTAGCAGTCAGAGCCCAGAGAAGTTCAAAACAGCTCTCAATATAATAGCAGTTTGTTTGAAGAACATCTCTCTTTTAAGTGCTAAATAGTCCGTAAACTTGACCCAGTTTGGAGCCTGCAAGACAGGCTTTGTTGAGATAGCTAAGCCATAATTCATCCCAATATACTTCTGCTATGTATAGAAACTTCCAGTCTCTGCCTTCCCTTGTAGGCTCCTACATTCAGTCAAATGCAATCAAATGTTTTGTTACTGTCTTTTTTTTTTTTTTTTTTTTTGTTTTTTTCATCATGGAGCACCTCAGACTTATTCCATGACATTACAAAGGCAGATGAGCTTTCCTGTGGTCCTGAGTGGCAGCTGCAGCTCACTGAGACATAGCTGAGCTAGGTTCAGACCAAGCCCCCCACCTGTGGCTGAAGCTTATGGTGTCTCAGCTTCTGCAATAGGAGCACTTGAGGTAGCCAGAATAAAGCATGGTGATGTCAGCGTCTCCTGCTGTAACAAACCTGGGTAACAGGGTGGGCACAGCCGAACACCGTAGTGAAGCTCTCAGTAAGGACACTGGGTATCAACAGCATAAAATTTAGGGCATGTCCTTTCCAGAGGAGCTGTCTTCATGCTCTCAGTTCTGCTATGTGCAAAATAAAATTTCAGAATCTTTAAGAACAACCACTGATGTTACAAAATGTCCTCTTTTAAAACAGAAAGCCCACTTTGTAAGTAACCCAGGGCATGACAAGGGCTGAATGAATCAGTTTGCTGAGGCTCATTTTAATCCTCTCTGGAATGTCCCTGTGCTTTCTCAGCCAACACTTGCTCTTAGCACCAAGTTGTCACCTGTTATGACAGTGTAATTTTAAAGTAAACTGTAGTGATGTTACTCCGGTTTTGTATTTGTCTGAGTGAGAGCAGAATCTAGCTTGTTCATGGTGAGGTATTAAAGGCACATGGACTGTGGTACTATCTGCCTTGTACGAATTATTAAACCCTAGACAGAATTTAAGTGGTTAGAAAAAAAGCTTGAAAATACTTTTTTCTTCTTTTTCTCCCCCCACCAGCGTTCCTATTAAAGTCACCTCCCAAAGTTTTACTCCTCCAGTCGGAGGCGTCTGTCAATTGTGAGCCAGCCTTGCCATCCGCCAGGAAGGAGCCAGGAGCAACCTGATGGGAGCAGTTACCTGGAACTAAAGGGGCATTCACTGCTATAAATATGCCAGGGGGCTTGGAAGGCTGAATTGGCTGCCATCTGAAGGGATGACTTCACGGCCTGTTTACACACATTGTTGAATCCAGAGCATTGATTCTGTGTTTGATGTGAAAAGAAATTAAAGCCCTGGTCTCATTAGATAACCGGTTATGGTTAAAGATCACAGGGAGACTCTCTCTTCTTTTGTATGACACTGAATGGGTCTCAGCAGGCAGCTCCTTGTGCACAATTGATTTCAAGCAGAGTTTTGTCTGAAAGATGCTTCTAGATTATGGCAAGAAAGCATTCTATAATCCTTCTGCCAATGTAGTTATGTTTAACAGACATTCAACTCTTATCACTGATTGATAACACTTAACTCAAAACATATTTAAGCTTTAGGAATGTCAATATTTTGCCGCCAAGTGAAGGTGACCCTTGCTCTTCTTGTTTGCTAAGTGTGCGCAGTGGTTTGCTGGTAAATTTGTAAGGGTGGTTATGTGGGCAGGCTGTTATGGATTTGCTATCTTAGCCTGAAGTGTTTGCTGCTGATTATGTGATTAAATCAATAATAATTTCTGTTTGGATCCTGTGCTTCTGGATTCATCTTCTTTTCCATGCTGCGGAGCAGAACAATGGGCTCCCGCACTTGAGCCTGGAGTGCTTTGTTGTTAAAGAAATGCCAAAGGTATGGCAGGTGGCTTCCAAATCTCTTTAGAAAGCAAAATATTATAACAACAGCTCTACAGGTAAATAAACAAGTGGGGCCTTTGTGGCAAAGGAGGTGAACACGACAGGTGCAGAATAGGGGGCTCATTTTAATCAATGTTACTGTTTATTCTGGCTTACCTGAAGTAGTGCAGATCCTGCCAAATTGCCTTCATTCCATATTAAACAGATATTCTTTTATTCTGATAAAGGGGGAATTTACATTTAAACAGGCACAGCACTCACATTCACAGCATATGGTCATTCTAGCCACCCTGGCGGTTTTACATTACAACACAGGAGGTCTGTGTGATGCACTTCACAGGACAAAGAGGATTTCCTCTCTCCCTTTTTCTCCCTCTCTCTCTTTTTCCTTCCCCCTTCCCCTCCTCTTTTACCCCTTATATACACACAGACACAGAAATCACCATGGAACAAAGTATACCAAGAATTCCTCGGAGTTCTGCATATAGCATGAGCAATAGATCTACAGCAGGGAAAAGCAGTCTGTTTTCCTCAAGTTACTCCAGGCTGCTTTCTGTCTAATTTCCCTTTTTTCTGTAGCTCTCTGGCAAAGGACACCAGCACAGTAATTTATAAAAACTCGTGTATTAATCTGAGCCACAGAGGATGAATCTTCAACTCTTGGAGGGGGATCCTCTCTTAATCCTTCTTTCCAAACTCCTTAGTGGCTAAAGGGGCTTTACCTTGCAAGCAACTTTTGTGCTGCTCAAGCTCTCAGCAGGAAAATCTGGGACAATTCAATGTCCCAGCGGAAATCACTGGGACACCAACAGATCTTTTAAAATCAGAACATCTGGTCAGTCACCTTATCCCATATGGGTAAACAGAACTTTGTTAATCAGGCTGTGTTAGAAAACTGATTGAAACTGAAGGTAGTTTAATGGTTATAGGATAGCACTTGACTAATGTTTTAACACTGGGAGTGTAGCGTACTGTGATGGACAACAACTGTGCTAATCAGTTCTTTTAAACAACAAATTGCTTGTAACAATGTTAAATATCACTTTTTAAAAACAGCAAAGCAACCTCAGGGAATGTTTTCATCTCTTGTAAAAGAAGAGTTTCCTAAGGTGATTGTTCTTGCATTAAAAGCAAAAGGCAGTGTTCATTCAATGTATGTAGTTAATATTGGAACTGAGGCTGGACAAATGTGTTTTGATTCATTTCAAAACCTCTTCAGAGTTCTCTACTGAACTCTCATGTCAGGGTCACAAACCACTCATGGCACACTGGCAAGGAAGGCAAAAGGAGTTAGGGGATGGAGGAGAGATGGAAAAAAACCCAAGGGTGTTAATAAAAAAAAAAAGTGTAGGTAAAGAAAGTTCAGAAAAGTAGCAATAGCCCAAGCTTCTGAGGAAGAAAAACATGTAACACTGCCTTCATCAGTGTCAGATACTACGATGATCAGCACTGTAGAAATATATAAGCATAAAAATAATACGGTAGAGCAAAGGCTTCAGTAAGTAGGAAAATTCAGCACTGGGATAAGTGGAAGCCTGAAAGACAGAAAGAGAAGGTTCAATAATCTTATGCAAGTTTTGTAAACCCCCAATAGCATAGCATTTTTTTTCCCAGTTCTAAATGTATAAAAAGACTATTTCTCTGTGCAGAATGCTATTTTTGAAATTATTTGTAGGTAGAAAGTTCTGTGCTATAGATTTCTACGCTATGACTACAACTTATCTGCAATACAGAACTTTCTCTATTTATGTCTTACACTTAAGGATCTGAATTAAATGTGTCCTTCAGCAGTCAGTGGTTGTGACCTTTGTTAAACAAGAGGCACTTCAGGTGTAACTGGAATGCAGGGCAGCGTCTGCAGCTGGGGGGATGATGCTTTCCCTGGCAAGCACATTTTTTAGGTTTCTCTCAAATCGTCCTAGTTTCAGTGAAAATGCAAGGGGGGCTACTGCAGGCAAAGAGGCACTATTCATAACTTTAAAAGCTACTTCTCTGAAAATAGTAAAATCAACCAACCCTGGGGCAGATAGAGGAAAATTCATCATTTCACATTCTGGGTAAGATCAATGTTTACAGCGGGGGGAAAAAAAGTGAGGGAAGAGAAAAAAAAGGGAAGAAAGGAATGCTTGTCCTGGCTCTCTTCACTGTAAATCAGGAGCAACTCCAGTGAAGTCAATGGATTTACACCAGTATATGATCAAAATTAATTTTACTGACTTCAGTTATGCAAATATTTTGAAAGGACCTTACTCACAAATTTTAAGGGAATTGACAGTAATTGTCAGCCCTGAAGAAGAATGATCGTGACTTGGTAGTTTCCTACCGCTCCAGCTGTGATGTTTTTCAGTGACTTTGTAATTTGACCAAGATAGCAACAAGAAGGTTCTAATGCAGTCTCCAAGGGGAAACTCACAGAGCAAAGTGGGCAGAATCTGGCCCCCGCGATGAAACCACCCTATCTAATATGTTGTTAGCACAGTGTTCTTGAGGAAATGTGAAATGTGTTAAGCAAGCTGACAAAAAGTAACAGGGTCACACTCTGAGCAAAAATGTTTCAGAATCTAGAGGAAGGGCTTGGGATTGATACGCAGCAGCTAGTTTTTTATGAAACTGGCAGTGGTCCTTTTGTGTCTGTGTTGCTCAGCTGGTGTTTGACATCTGCCTGTCTGAAACCCACACAACCTCAGAAAAAGAAATAGAAGGAAGGCGTATGTAACATGCCCAAAATCCCTTCATTGTCTTGGTTTGTCAACCAAGAAATCCAATCATGCTGTTAGTTTAATTCTCACATTTAGGCACAAGACACACTGTGTAAAGGAAGATTCATACAACAGAGAAGGATGCATTTGGGCTACCGTTGTAGTCCATACTGTATCTTCTGTTCATGTTCATTAGGTCTTCAGCAGAAGCTTTTTGAGAGGAATAGTGGGAGCTAAGAGATCTCGCATCCTCCCAAATCTGCTGATACTTTAGATTACTGCAGAGGAACGGGTGTTTTATAGCTGCTGGCAGGATATCCACAGTCTTCGCATTRTGCACTGCCATGAAGGGAATAGTTTTAGGCTGAAACTGGTTTTGAAAAGCCCTCTGTGTATGCATTTTTAGGGTGACAGTGCAGCATGAGGTGACAGGTTATTTTGTATTTTTGAAAAAAATCTCCTCAGTTAAACTTATTTTGAGATATATGCACTAGAGGGTTTCCTTGCTTGTTTTTTTTTTTTTCCAAGTTTTTTGGTGGTTAATTGATATCTCTAGCCACTGCTAGTCTAGCACAAGTATAGATGGGAAGATCAGTGCAACATTAGGGGCATGCTACTTCGTAATCTGCCTCACCCCTAATCTGGACTGCCTGTTTTTAGGTAAAGGGCAAACTGTGCTTCTTCTTTCTCTGTCCATTTGTTCTCAAAAGTACAGTGTCACAACAGTGACTTTTGTAAAGTGGATATCATCACTCACTGCAGTACTGGATTCATTAACTGATATCAGAAACCATGGGGACATTTGGTCGTTGGTGGCCCGTGTACTGGTATCCCTCAGTCATCTATGTACACTTGACACAGTGCTCCTGGATGGGTGCGATTTCAGGCGGACTGATGGTGGCTTTCCAGAGCAGAGTTGTCCTTTCACTGACACAGTGCACTAGAGAAAAAGAGCTCTGGGCTTTGCTGGATGATGGCCAGATGATTTAATATGTGGGAATTACTCATGCAGGTGAATGGGAATTCCAGGAACCTCCCTTTTGCAGCTGTCCCCTCTCTCCTGTTTCTTCTGAAGGGAAAATCACTCGTCCTTCCCAAACAAAGCTTTTGGCCCTGAAAAGAGTGGATCGCCTAAATCTTTGCTGATCACAGAGGCTTTGTCAGCCACTTCCTAGCTTCCATGGTGTCTGTGGGGGATTTGAAGCATGCTTCCCATAGGAAACATTCCTCTCTGATAAACAGAAAAAATGATAACTTTGGCTTTCCAGCAGCCCCATTCTTTTGCAGTAGAACTTGCATAGCCATTTGAGACAGAGGTACGGGGCCTGTGCTGTTGAAACACCCTGTCTGGACATTGCCACATCTGACTGCCTCTGAGGGCAAAAAAGGAGTTTGAAGGGTTCTGCTTCATTCTTTACCATAGTTAGTGGGTCATAATGTGTATCTCTACACATGTGCACGTGCAGATGTTTGCACATTCTTATGTGCACACTTTTCACAATTCACACCCTCCAAAGAAGTTTTTGCCTCGCATTTTTGTTTGTTCAAATACAGGCTCACCACTCTAAATAATCATCCCCCACTTTTGCTTATTCGTTGATGTTATACTCACTTTACTCTGAGCAAGCTAGTTTGTTCCTGTCCTCTGAGGAAGTTCAAGGTATAATGAACAAAGCATCCAGATTAATTAAGCAACTTGGTGCAATCCCCCCTTCCCCCCCACCTCCCCCTACCACGGACTAGATTGGATCTAATCCAAACCAAGGCAGTCCTCAAAGTCAGTCTTCAGCCAACAGTCAGTCCATTCTGCTGACATCCAAAGAATGGTTTTACTATATAAATGATAWGAAATACCCTTGCTAAGACAAGAAGCCCTTTAAAGGCATTAGTGTCACCTTCTCAAATGTTTGCAGTGACTCCAGGCTCTTTCCAAATACTGTACAACATTTGCAAACTTCTGTTGCCAAGCATCCCAGCGAAACGTGATCCTTCAGAGCATATGAACTGGATGCCCACAGCATCTGACTCTTCCGAATGTCTCGGCACCACACACACAGCAGCGTAGACATAGTCTTTCCCTTTTATTTATAGTAAGTTAAACTTAGGCAGCATCAGGTATGTCAAATTACCTTGCTCGTGAATCTTCAGGAAATTATTGCTCTTTCTCCATAGTGCCACGTCCTTTAAAATGTGAAAGGGGGAGGGCATTGGGTTCCCAATTGGGAAGCTGGTGTTTTAATGCATGTAACTGATACTGATTTATGCTAGGGACAGAATTTATAGCAAGATGGAAAAGGTTATGTTTTCATTGAAAATTTACTTCTATCATTTTCTTCAACCGTGTATCTTTATGCAATCTCAGCAACTATCTGAGTCAACCAAGTGAGTCACTGGGCTCTGAATGAGAGGATTGTTGTAGGCTGTGTACCTCCCTTTCAGAAGAGCATTGCCATTTACTGCAGAGAAATCATTTAAAATAGCACAAATATATCCCTATGTTATTTATGCTTTAGGTATAATTTAGATTAGGGTAGTAGTATATTGTATTTTCAAGTTTTCCTTCTGTTACACAAATGTCTGTATTTTTTCCTATAGGCAGTAGGTGAGATATACAGCCAGCTCAGATGGACAAAGTATTAATGCTTTGTTCACCTGAGGTTACTAATTTTACTGATGTGACAAAATAGTTCTGGACTGAGCAAGTGTGTCCTGGATGCAGGAGGGCAGATAATGTGTTTTTTGTTTTGCATTGTGGAACCATATCATTTTATGTCACGGGGAGGCAGAAAAGCCCTAAAGATAAGTTTGAACAGAGGGAAAGCGTAAGATTTATTTATTGCTATTTTCTAAAAGAAGAGTCTGCAGAATTAAGGGACCTGGGGATCCATTCTCTAGCTAAAATCATTAGAATCTTCAATAAGCATCTGCTATTTGGCACTCTCTGCGCGCCTCCTACACAGCAGTGACTCTCTGGTCAGATGACTTCTGCACAGACTTTTGAGGCTATTGATTGGTAGAAGAACATCAAGCCATATTGTCCTGTGTCATCCCACTTCATCTCATGTGACAGTTATGGGGAGGGAGGATGTTAAAAATCTCCAGCGACGGCAACTGCCTAAGGGTGAAATGGCAAAATGACCCATTCTTATCGCTGTCTCCATAAACAGGCTAGGCTGAATGCTGGACTGAGCAAAGCTGTGATCAGCTTTGCTCTGCCCTCTCCTCAGAGTAGTCAGTGTGCTGTGACAAAATGGTTTGAGAGGAGTGGGCTGCATATGAAAATCTTCTTGCAAAATACCATCACCTGGGAAATTTTAGTGGGAGAGAAATGCTTTACAGCAGTAACTACAACACTAAGGCTGATGAAGYGTAAAATTTCAGTGGTCCACAGCATGCTGATTTCTTCTGAATAAATATTTTTTAAAAAACACACTTTTCCGTGTTAAAACTCCTTAACGTATGTTAAATTTCATACAGGACTTGGTAACAGAAAACACATTGTCCGCAGGTTCCCAGATGGGGAGATGCGCATGACTATAGCAAAAGAGCACATCTGGCAGGAATGAAGATTTTAGACTTGGAAGGGCCTTTTTCTTGATTTAGACATTGATATTCTGACAATAGGGAAAGCCGTATTTTTCAAAAGGGATGTACAAAAGAGCTCATAACCTGAGAGATGTTTCTAGCACTTGCAGTTCCTCCATAGTTCAGTGGGAGCTTAGAGCACTCTAGGAAGCACTGGGCCACGTGGCGAATAAATACAGGTGCCAGAGTTTAGTTTACTGACCTTGAAAATTTGGCCGTGAATTCTTTGCAAAGGTGCCACAGAATAAAGATTATTGTATGTGAAATGTAGTGGTTCTCATAAGTTTATTGAAAGGAATAGCTCTTTTTGATCATCAGCATAGACCACCTTGAGTATGCATCTGTTGTCCTAGCTCTTTTTTTTTTTTTTTTAATCTCATACATGGATAAGATCTTGGACAGTGACTCTGCAATGGAGAAGTGCCCAGTAGCTGTACAGGTGAGCTCAGTGATAGCCAGAAAGGGTTGAAATTAGAGTGACTGTTAGTGATCCTGACCAGGGTGGAACTGAACTCTGCACCGTGAGATTAAAGCTTGCTATGTAAGAACTGAGTCTCTTTATTTTTCTTTCTCTTGCGTACTCGTTCTAGGATGAGCTTCCTTTGAAAGTTGCAACACAGATGTCACTCACTTGTCTGGTTCCCTTTTGTAGAGCGGTCCATGATTTTAAACTGTTTTACATCAGATTCCAATTAAATGAAGCTTCATTATATTAATAGTTCCCTTATGTAACTTATAAAATGATTGCTAGGTGCAAGATTATGAAAACAAGGTTCCTGTGTGAGGATCTGTTAGGTCTTCTCTAGTGGAGAGCAGCAAGTAGCATAGGAAAACCTCACCGACTAGAATTCTTCTAGTGCTGATATCTGGTAATTGCAGTTTTCTGTACCTTTTAGTATAAACCATTTTTCAACACTTCGATACCATAGTGTCACTCTCTTAAGCTTCAGTAAATGCTAAATTATACAGGGTGAAATCCTAATGTCTTTTATTGCTTGAAATCAGCAGGACTTTTTTTAACAATGAGTATCAAAATAGCCTCTTCAAAAATACTTGCAGATAAGGGATGAAACAAATGGAGAGGGAAGATTCTGTAGTGAAAATTCAGTCTGCATATGCTTTATGCTTCAGCGTATTCACTTCAAAATCAACACAGCCAGCTCTACAATAGCTAACTACAGCCCAGAATTAGTGTAATCAAATGGTTAAAAGTTAATTGAAACCAATGTGTGTTGAGATCATACTGTGTTTTGTTTAGTGTTTTTTTTTTTTTTGTCCCCAAGCAAAGTGCTATGTGTTATTCAGTCACAGAGCATAAAACAGGTCAAAGTCAGCAAGTCGTACAGAGAACAGGATTAATCCACTACGGTGCTAGTGGGCTTACGCGCTGCAGCAGCACACTGGTGGCTAAATATTTAAATTATATGTATGCCAGTGTGCAGAACAACTTGAAAGAAACCTGCTTTTTCCATCGTATCGTCCGGCTGTGAATTCTGAATAACATTCAAGTTCAGTGCAGCCACCCCCTCTGACTATCACAGAGCTAACTGGCCTATTGTGGTGCTGCTGCCATTTTCCCCCCTTCATTTTTTCTCCCAGCATACTGGGGGTATTTTCAATTAAGAAGAATTCAATTTTGAATCACAGTTTTGCAAAGGGTTCAATGCTAATGAGTAAACATAGGAAGACTCGGTAATAATAATTCATAAGCAGCAGGAAGAAAAGTGCCTGCCTTTGTTGTTGGACTAGTTGGAGCCAGTTCATTTTATAGAATTTCATGCCAGCTACACTCCATAAATTTTTCACAATGATCATAAAATACCTTTTTATTTTATTTTTTTCCTTTTGTTGCTCTCCAGAGTTTATTCATTACACATGAAGCATATCTGTGCTGTGAAATCCATTACTAAATACCTCAGGACCTGTCATGCCACTGTAATTTAAATTGAATGTAACAATAATCCAGCCTGATTGCCCGGCTCACTAGTTAATGTGAGGATATTTGACTCTGTTAATCACCACAATAGCCAGGTCACATTTCCACCATTGCATAAGTAAACAGATTAACCGGCATGCAGTGCAGCCCTAACAAACGGCTCGCTGGTGACATTTGCAGCACAGCAAGCCATAGCCTAACCAAGAGAACAAGAAATTGCTCCTTGTGTTATAAACCACAATTTTAATTATATATATAAAAATCAAAAAACTTCTTAAAATGGGCTTGGGTGAAACATACATGTATTAGAGAACTAGACATTCTGAGCATGACACCTGAGGCAGTCAGTTTATTTGCCACATGCATATATATATATATATATATATATATATGCAGGCAGTGAGTTCAGCGTATCTCATGCTAAAGCTTAGTTGCTTCTCTCAGAAATAACTCATGCTACAAGGAGATTTAGGTGAATTGATTTTATATTATGTGAGATCTGTCTCTTGCTGTGCCAAGTGTTAAAATAATCAGATTTTACTGTGTTTTGTTTTTTTCTTTGGTCTTATACTAAGCAGAACTCTAAGCAACTTTTAGATTCTGGTGTTAGTTGCCTTTCGGGCCACAACCTTTGAATCTGCATGTTGTGGTGGGGAAAAATTTACAGTAAATGCTACGGTAAGATTTTTGMCTTGTTGGTTTAGTATATGTTTAAAAAAAAAAAAAAAGGAGAGAAAGAAAAAGAAAAAGAAAGAGCACCAGTGATGTTAAGAGCTGATAAGATTCAATCAGGTGAGATCACAGTCTTGCTTTGTACCACAATTTTTCAAAATTGCCCTTCCCCCTCTTAATCCACCCTATGTACCAGGCAGCCCRGATAAGAGCCCGGAGTGGATAATATTGTTTTGTTTTGTCCCAGCAGTATGATGCTATCAAGAGTTGGCTGTGCTTTTAATTAAGGGAGAGAACCCTAACATGCTGGGTAAATATACGTAATAAATCTATTTCTGTACTATCTGGAGAGCAGTGTTGTACGAGCTAAGATCTTGAAGCCAAATCTAGGCCTTTGTGATCTGTTTTGTACCCAGGTGTCTCGCATGCTGAGGAAATGCTCTCTTTTAACAAAAAGAGGTTATATATCTGCAGTGATTTCTGTTTTGTGCATTTTATTGGGGGTCCAAAGTCATCACGGTCTCATCACATTAAAACTGCCACCATTCAACCTTAGTGGCCGACATGTATTTTTGACATAGAGTATTCTAAGTAGGGTTATAGCCTAGCAACAGCAACTCTCATTGTATTTTTGTCTCCTGCTGTCTACTTTTTCCCCTCCTGTTGTTTATTTTGAGGGACAGCAAAACAGGAAGAAAAAAGGACATTACTGCTCAGCTAGTAGTAAAACTTCTTTTATGGGCTGGCCTTGTAGTCCAGCGCTACTGACACCAAGGATTTGAGAGAGGATCCCAGTGAAGTAATACACACAGTGTTCTCTAGACTGTTCTGGCTCGTGACCCGAGAGAAGCATTGAAGGAGCTCTTTCCATCTTTTTGCTGCCAGAAAAATGATTGGCTCAACACAAGTTCAAGGATGAGAGACACCAAGCCAGGGAACGGCAGAAGCTTCGGTTACTAAGTGGGGCAAGGAGAACAAAACAATCCCTGTTGCAGAGAAAGAGGGGCAAAAAATTGGAAGCAAACATAATACGGCAAGAGAACATATCATCAGCAGACAGGCAGGTACCCAAACAGAAAGTTATGACATATTTTCCCCCCAAGAAAATGTTTACAGTTCACACCATGTCTAAACCACTGCCACTGTTGTATGAGGGTGAAATACAAAGCTGACTTAGTCATTTCACATGCTTTTATATATCCCTATAATTTTTTAAAGGCTTTTGTTTCATAAAATGAAATTATGTAGGCAATTAGTCTATACTGTGCACTAACCCCTGTTGTGCCTTGGTTAGGAAAGGGAATTTAAAAGACAGAGTTATTTCATTTTAGAAACAAGTTATTTTGTATGCCCTGTAAGTTTTTCTTTTAAAAAAGTGTTATATTTATTATACAAATGAACTATTTTGTTGGTCTTCCCAGTTAATGATTTAAAAAACATGAAACGATAGCATAGGTTTGGTCATATCTCAAGCCAGAGCAGGAAAACTCTATCTATCACTTGGGGAAATAGGTAGAAGAGGGTGGTGACTCAGACAGCTGGAGCCTTTTACCTGGATGCTGAGGGCTGCCGCAGGCTGGAAACTCACTGAGGTGCAACTGGTCTAGTATCGCTTTGCTATGGCTCTCTGAGAACCTAGTTCACTGTCACCCTTGTTGGCAGTCCAACAAAAGAAGCTAAGAACAGAACTGACATGGACATAGAGGCATCCTCTCAGGCCAAAATAATGGTCACTGCCTGTAACCTGCTTTTTCTCAGACAGGGAGATGCCAGTAGGAAGAGGGCTGCCTGCCTTTGACAGACTTGGAGGGGAAGGGAAATGAGGTTGAGGTGTTTGAACATAAAGGACCGACAAATTCCAGCATCACAATGGGATGCTTTCATTTCACTTGTTATTGTTACCTGCTCCTGTCTTTTTTATTTTTATTTGCTAGTCTGCTGTACCAGCTTCAATAGGTCTGAGCAAGGGTTGTTTAAAGGGCAAACAAAACACGCCAGCTGGCTCTGGCCTTCAGGCTTTCTCCTGGACTATGCAAAAGGAATCCAATAGACCTAATTCTTCAATAAAATCAATGTCCTCAGAATTACTTGGAATTTCTTGGTTTGCGTGATTTGATACAACATTTAAAAGTGTCCCAATATTTTTCTGTTCTTCTTCAGAACTAGAAGAGGCCTCACAGAGCAGCCTTTTCAGATGGCTAAAGAAGTTTAAACCCTGATGTAAATTCCACTGTGATACTCTAGAGAGAATGCCAGCGTATCACACTGCTAGAAGGCATACAAGAGAGAGGAAAAAGATCTGCTGGATATTTCACCACTAAGAAGACACTACTAAGAAGACACCAAAGGTAAGGAGTTTGATGGAGCAAGATATGAGGATGTGAAGCATATGTGAACAGGAATCTGAGAGCATCAGTGGTCTTTTGGCAAATCTTATTCAAGCTTTTTGTTCACATAAAAGCTTGATACCAGCAAATTACATGTGTTCTGGATGATGTCTTTTAACATTGCTTTTGAGCTAAGGCATACTAGCCAGGTCATAGGGGACATTTTGCACTACTGCAGGTTCTATGGTAACATGTAAGCTCCTAACAACCAAGAAAATATCTGCACTTGGTATAGCATTGCAGCATTAAAGATATTCAAACTAGCTCCACATGATCTGGGATGTCTAAACAGCCCCTTGCAAATGCCAGCTTAGGTCTTTAGTGATATCTTGATGCGTGTCTTAGTATGGTGCAACATTTGGGCTATTTGGCTTTCGCACTCTGTATTCTGCTGGAGCAGCTAGACTACTTCCATTTCTGCCTGGTTCACTGGCTATCTCTGTTCTGCACAGAATAGCCATAGTGCAAGTCTTCCTGTCCTCTGACAGTAAAATAAAAATAGTAAAGAAAACAATAGCTTTTTCTGACCACTGGTTGGTAATCAAGAACTCAAATGATTTTGACTTCTAGGAAATGGAGAAAAATCACTCTGACTTATTTCCTCAAATATTTTGAGTTACTTTCATCACAGGCTCTGTTTTGTTGTCCAGTGCAGTGTGTCCTCATTGAAAAACAGTTAAATAAAGTTTCCTTTATATTATGTCACCCAGTATACTGGCACTTTAGATTCCTACATGCTTCTGTTTCAACCAGGATAAGGTATATTAAACATGCTTTCTCTGAAAATGTTAATACTCCTCAAATACCTCTCATACCACTTCAAATCAAGCATTAAATGACACACTTTTACAGAGCTAAGCAGGGTTTAACTTGCTCCATGTGTTTTTCTAAGTACTGAAGAAGAAAAGAATCCATGAAATAATAACACAGTAGAGTAGATCAGGTGGAAGGAATCAAAATGCATGGAGAGCTCTTCAGTCTATTCATGGTTTCAGGTTCTGTCAATGACACCTGACATTCCAATAGCAAAATACACCTTGATAATTATAGGTGTCAGTGAAGGGCAGAGCTCTGGAGAGCTGCTCACTGAAACATTACCCACTGATTTTCCTCTTCAGGTTATAACTACTTGCCTGCTTTCGTTAAACTTTCCCGACAAAGAGCCACTTGGTTTCCAATTTGAACAGAAATCACTGAGACTGATGAAATGGAAGGTATTGCCAGCCAATTTTTGTTTATCCCAGCTGTTTTTCTCTGCTGCCCTTTCAGATACAGAGAACTTGGGGGAGAGAAGGTAGGTAGGTGCAAAGGTTCCAATGCTGCCTAAGTCATGCAGATGGTGGCAGGCCTGAGCGTACTGAGAGTTCTTGCTTCCCCTTGTATTCTTGAAAGCATTAGCAAAATTAGCTGAATCACTGGGATGATTACAAGGTAGTGGTCTCATGCTGCAAAAATGGAAATTGACCTGCTTTTATTCTCTTAACTTTCCCCAAAGTTGTTTTTCTTGTTCCCTGTTGCAATCACAGACGACCTTCTCGACCGCCGTTTTCCAAGATTTGACGAAAGCCAGATGTACTTGGTAAACTTTATGATGTGGTCAGCAAGAAAATATGCAGCATGTATATTCTTTTATCACAGTCCCCTAACACTAGGCTGTGTTTCATACCACTAGGGGGTATGTTTGTTTTGCCAAGATGGTCTATAAGTGTATTTTGCGATTACAATATAATCTCTTTGTAAAGATATAACATTGTGCAGGGTTGTGAGACATTCTGGTGGAGGGTCACATGCACCACAGAGATCAAGTGAGATAGGACCCGAGTAAGAGTATTTGAAATGCACTTGCTTTGTGTCAAGCATGTACATGAATTTGTTTTTGTATTTGATGTTTTTACTGAAAAAGCAAGAAACTGTGTTTTAATGGCAATTGGTCTGCCTGAATCTCCTTGATTTCCTAAGTTACAGATTGTATATGATGTTATTTTAAAGTGACTGTATATGTACAGACTTACGATGGGATTTCAAAAGAGTCTAAAGAGGTCTGTCTGCAACTCCGGTAGAAATCGTAGCCTGTGTTCTCTGCTCACTGCAGGTAGGTGAGAGCAGCACACAAAAAGGCACCTGAGTTGCCAGCATGAAAAAGGTGGCACAGCAGTGGTATAGATAGTCAACACTAYTCAAAGTTTCTTGCTAACCCTTCTAATGCTTGCCAGACCCCAGAAAGCACTCCTCCTCTTTCATGCCACTCTATGGCTCATCTTCTTCCCCAAGCTGTCTTCAAACTCCTAATGTGGTAGTACTTCCCTGCAGTTTCCCAAATGTGAGGCTGTGCAAAGGCACAGTTCAGCCCATTCAGTAAAAAGTGTCCTAAAAGAAAGGGATGCAAAAGTCACATTAACTTGGCAAAAGCCATTGTTTAAAAACATTTACATTTCAGTTATGTGATATAGGTCACATAGAACAGGTGTTCTAGTTATTTAAGGCGGAAGTCTTGACTGATTTCATTTCTGGTCAGATCTCCTGGAAGAAATATAAAGAACAGGAGCACCCTCAAGTCTCACTTGAGTCTTTACATAGAAAGATCAAAAATTTACCTAGGGTTTGGTGAAGTTTATAACATCCCTAATGATGGGTGAAGTTTATCTCCAGCCACCACATTCTATGAAGGATTGTATTACCTGGAGAACAGATCATGCCRAATTCAGGTAGTTTATCTGTGCAGTTTTTTATTTTATTCAGAACTGAAGCCTGTTTTCAGGAATTCAGCTGATCTGAGGTCTGCACAGAATCTGAGGATTAGGAGGACCACTGTGGCTCTGTGTGTGTCATTATGTCACTCTGATGTTGGAACAGTTGGCATCTGCTCAACCTTCAGGCTGTGCTGACTTGTGCCTGATTGTCCATTGCAGTCCCCAGTGAGCTATTTCAGAAGCTAAGTACTGCCAGAGTGCAAAGACAATCTGCCCATGTCCTGTTTTTCTAGGTAATATCCCTTCTAGTGATGAGCTGGTGATACAGCATAGTCTGGCACTGCGTTTCTGGGCTGCTGAGGCAGTCAGCATTGTGTCTGCTTTGAGACAGCAAGTAGGTATCACAAAACAATTGCAGTGAGACTCCTGTTTTGACTTCAAATCCAAACAAAAAATACCTCTGGCATGCAAGTTTTTGCTTCCATGAAGAAGAATCAAACCTATTTAGCTTTACCAAAAACATGCTAACAGGACTCTCTGGGTATAAAGTTTCCAGAAGGCTTAGTGCAATACTTGCATAACACTGACATGGGAACTGAACTCCAGAGCCCAACTGAGTTAAGATGACTTTACTATCTTGTGTCTGGATATGTCTTAGACTAACATAATTGGAATCTGCTTATGTTCTTTTTGAATGCTACCAGACATTCCTAGTCTTACTGAAACTGCTGCAATGTGTGAACTCTGCACCCAGCTCTCACCACTGTCCTAAAATAACAATAAAATACCAAAAAGCAGTGGTTTATGTTTACCATCTCCTCAACGTGGAGACCAGAATTTTGGGATCCAGATACCCTAGCTGGTGTTGTTCATTATTTCCTTACTTCTGTTGYTGTTTTCTTATGCATTTTGATGAGAGGACAGTAAATTGGTGAGAGATGAGCAGCATCCTCTATAAAGAAAGTCACCATATCAGTCAGCTGTTACAATATAGGTTACTAAAAATAGCCATCTCACTCAGTGCCACACATACATATTTCTTTTTATCAACTGCAAAACCTATCTATAGGTTGTCCACAGCTGTTGGTCTTAATCAAATTCTTTGAAAGGGAGAATTCTCCTGAACTGGCAGACAGTGAATATTTGGATAGAATCTGCTTACTTTATCTGTGAAATGAACTCTTAGTTCTTGATAGTTTCTATATATGACTGTATACAAGGATCTACAAACAATCCAGTATGCTCGTTCTGAGGCCAAAAAAATATGGTGCTCTATATTTATAAGTCTCAACAATTTCACAGACAAAACAGAGACAGACAATCCAAACAGGAACCATGAAATGCCACAGCCATGAAAGGGAACATTTTCATTCCCAGTCGCGTTACTTGCAAACATGGTCACCACCAACAAATACTATAACTAGCTACAGTACAGTAACAGTGTTCCCTGAAGAGACTGCTAAATTCTACTTTTCAGTATGCTTATTCAGGACTCCAGTACTCCTTACCAATTTTATGATTATGATGCAGGTTGCAGGAAAGGAGACGTAATTAGGGGAACATGTGGGGKTTTTTTTCTTTATTATTTATACACAAACTATTTTTCCTAACTCTTTGCCCACTTTGCTATAGACATTTAATTTTAAATAGTACTATAAGGAAAGTTTAAATTATATTCCAGAAAGAATGAACAATTATAAGTATAGTACAAAGCAGTATTATTTTTACTTATTATCAAAAGAAAAAAAAAAGCCTGAAGGCTAAACTTTCACATTTGCCATGTGGAAGGCCTGATATGTTATTCACTGTAATGGGCAGAAAGGATCCCATTGATTTTAGTGTTTRGTGAGGCCTGTGAAAACATGATTGGTAAAAATGTTAGTGAAAATACCTCAATATCACTGCCACTTATAATGACTGTTATAAAAAGGACTTGAAAAGGGCATCTGCTGTGAATGCTTGATTTTAACATAGCTGGGTGTTTGAGTTTGGTTTTTGTTTTTTTATTAGTGAGCCCTCACTTTAGGGCTGGTATGTTCTGTGTTTCATCTGTGCTTAAAATGTCACTGATATATACAGTTTTGCAAGAATCTTTCTGTGTTATGAAAGAATGGGGAAAATAACTTTTTCCCATTAGGGAAAAAAAAAAAAAGAGGAAGTCTATCCACATTTACCCAGAGTCTGGATACAAAAACAATAGCTACACTTGGCAATGTGGTGCAGATCAGTGATTCCCCACAGCCATGCTCTGAAACCATACGTCTCAGTACTTTCAGTTAAAAAATTTTATCACAAAGGAGCCTCCCAGACCACAGGGAGTTCTGACAGCTGACACTGGTATATAATAATAATTTTTAAAAAAAGAAAATCTAATTGCTATTGTTGACATATCCTCCCTGCAATCTTAGTAGTGTTTCTTATTAGTATTCCGATTTAGGAAAATTGAGATTATTTTTGTAAGACACACTAAGACTGGGAGAAGAGATGCATGAACTGATGCACTCCCCACAGTGTACACATACTGTTAATTAAGTACACACCATTGAGACTGTGGAACACTACTATCGACGCTTAATATAGCTTGTAAAAATAATCAGTCATCAGTTTTTAAGCAAGGATCCAGCAGACATTGGTCAGGAAGAAGAAACATCAGTTTTGTTAGATGTACCATTTATGGCTATCCAGTTTGGGAGCATACATGTGAAGGGATAGAGAAATTTAGGAGAGCAGTCCACAAAGCGACCTTTCCTGGATCTGACTCTGTTCTTTATCTGCTCTCAAGTGACTTGGACTGCACTGCTGCCTTCATGCAAGGGTTAGTGCTGAATACCAGCGTCTTTACTGATTTTGGTCAGCGTTCTGAGGTGCTCACTTTTGGACAAATAGAGCCTGATTTACAGAATAATGAGTATCCCAAACTCTAAATAAAGATACTGGGAGCACCTTAGGAGAAACAGACCACTTATCTAAAATCCATAATCATACCTGTTTTTATTCTAGAGTGAATGAGAAATAGTGTGTCCCTAAGATTGCAGATATGGCTTTCAGTCCTAATTATGTCTCTGTCTTTACAAAATCAGTGTCGCATCCCTGTGTTTTGCTCTTCATTATACTTCAGAATGTGCTTTGGAGAACCCATCTGGCACACAGACGCACTGTGCTGACTTTGCCCAGTGGAGTATTAGAGGAAGCTTAAAGCAGTGTTGACCTGGAGCAGTGTCCCCATTTTCAGTAAGAGTTGCTTCTGACCTGACTTCAATTTTTCACTGCCAGTTATGTCTGGTGTTGAAAAAAACAAACCTTTTTCTAATCTTACCTCTCCCTTTTAAATTGATGAAGTTCTTCTTAAGCTTCAGAGAGGAAAGGACTAACCCAATATCCAGCCACAGGATAGCTTTGATAACATGTTTGTTTATGATGTCTCCCTCTTCAAATTTGGGTACAAAAAAAAAGTTTTAAAATAATTACAATTTATGATATACATGATTGAGATGGGAAGCTCACTAGGCAGTTGAAGAAGGTGAACATCTCATGAATTTTTGTTGTGAATAATTAATTAATTGTGAGGTACAAAGACTTAATGTTATTATTTAATATTCACTTGCTTTGTGAATGTTCATTTTAATATACCTCTAAAAATATCTGTAGCTTTTTCATTTGATGTCTACATGAAATAAGTCATTTATAAMAAAAAAAAAAAAAAAAAACGATGCTAATGTGGTCACACAGTAAATCAAAGTTTGGATTTAATTCCTGGAAAAAAAAATAAAATTTCAATTGCAAAGTAAAGCTTTCCAATATGGAAAAACAAATTTGCTACAAAAGACACTCTGTTTAAAATAGCTTGTTTACTTTGTATTTTATTTTGAAAATAAAAGAGTACAAATCTGTTACAAGAAAAGAGGGCTGATTATGTTCACTGTCTTTACCTTCAAAGCCCTTTTCCACATGTTCTAAAATGTGGTCTGTACTGTAGTTTGGCATGCTCTGGTTTGCCATTTCTAACAGGGCAACACACCCAGCAACRTCTGTGGAATACTGGGATCAGGCCCACAGTTAAATCCTCTGCTACATGCACTTTTTTTGAATAACACTGTACTTCAAATGGCATAAATATTGTGTAATCCCCTAGTAGGTCCTGATTCCACAGAGCATGGATGCTGCTTCTTAAGTATGTGCTTAAATACTTTGCTGAATTTGGTAATACTGGTAGCTACAGTCATATTTGCTTAAGCTCCCAGTCTTCCTTAGTGTGTTAGAATTCAGAACTTGAACTCACATAAGAGTGAGGCTCAAACATGAGCTGGTGGAGGAGAACCCACTTCTCTCATGAATATGTAAGTCAGACTATATTTCTTGCCCCTCTGGGGTATAGGTTTTTATTATCTATCCAGCCCTTCCTGAAGAGCTGGCTGACTGTAAAAAGGTGATAACTTCTGTACAGAGTGTCAGTAGGCTGTTTTAGCAACTCCTTGAAGCAAAATACTCCCTTGTCCTTGTTGTGGGGTGATATAGTTTCATATTTCTCTCTCACTTCTCCCCCCAACCTGTTATCCTCTCTTTGAGACACAATCAGACCATGCAGTAGACCTTGAGATGAGGCACATAACTGGTTTTGTTCTAGGTTTGGTGGTTTGTTTTTTGTTTTTTTGTTTATATCCTGTTTAGGACAGCTGAAAATGTCTAGAAATGGCATTGCACGTCCAGCACAACTTTTCCTCATCACTTGCAACTCTGTGCTTTGCAATGCATTCAGTTGTTTTCCATCACTTCCCCCATTAAGTAAGTCAACTTGGTGCCTGTTATCTCCCTTGTTGGGGCAAAGAATGTGTGGTAACAGTGATAGCAGTATTTTAAGTTACAAAATTAAAATATTCATTTACAGGCTATTTTAAAGTGATAGAATGCAGTGAGAGATTAGATAAGGCAAACATATGTGTTGTGAGAATCAGCTGGAGTAACTTTACACTGATGGTTAACAGTAAAGGAGAGGTGAGTGTAGGAATTTCTGTGAGCATGTATGTCAAGTGCTTTCAGCCTGCTGATGGAGAGGTGAGGAGCACAGTAGTCAGGAAAAAAGGATCCTCAGGAGAGAAAAAGAACTTAGGATCCAATAGCTATCAAAAGAAGAACACAGTATAGGAATAGGAAGATGTTAAAGAATTGAAAGGAAAAAAGACATTAGACACACCAAGATACCAGTTTTTTTTTTTAATTAAGAGAGAGAGAGAAAATAATGAATAATTGCAAAATAAATTACAATCTGACAAAAGGATGTACAAGCCAGAAGGATTTTTGATCAACTATTGAATAGCAAATTTACAGTATATCGTACTACAATAAAAGGCACACAAATATTTGTGCGTGTGGGTGTACAACTAGAAAGCCCCTAAGGTAAATGAAAGCTGTGTCCCCATGGGGATTTGTCTCCTGCTCTGTAGGGCCGTGATTCTCCCCTGTCTAGAAGCACAGTGCTCTGGCCATGGAACTGTCCATGGTCCTTGGAACAATATTTTTTATGATAACTTTTACTTGTCTAGACAACCAGAAGCACGTGAATAACTCTTCAACTTGATTGCTTCCCTATTTTTGACAGAAAACAGGTTAGTAGAGTTGGACAAAAGTTAAGGAYATTTTCTCATGAAATTTCACATGACAATTTTAATCATTTTACCCTGGGTTCTTTCTTACAACCAGAGAAGTCTTTCTTAAATGAAATACTACGAAATGCTTATTTCACATAAAAAAAAAACATCCAGTGCTTGAAATACTTCTCTGTTTTTTTGTGCAGATTTACTACTGTTTATATGGGCTTTGCTTTCTTATTGAAGGACTGTTTTGTGACAATGACAGCCTACTGTTTCTCAAAATAAGGCTATTCTTAACAAGAAACTTGGACTAAAACTGAAACCGAATAGAGTAATTTTGATATGCTAAGCTCTATGCTTCCCTTAATATTTGGACATTTTTACTTATTCTTATTCTAGAATACACATTTTATTGGTAGATTACCTGCAGTTTACACATCTAGTGCACTGAACTACTGTATTTGGGTTTACTCTCAAATTTTATTTCAGTTCCATATTCAAAATAACAAGAAAGTCTTGTTTAATGATGCTGCTTACCAAAAAAAAAAAAAACCACAAGAATAAAATAGAAAGTTACTACTAAATTCACTTAGATTGAAACATTCCATACTGCTTCTAGGCCTACACTATCTTGTAGTTAGACAAGTATAGAAAGTCTCGTAACAAGTTATTCAAAGATGACATATAGCACAATGCTCTCTCCAGCTCTTTAAGGATAAGCTATATTCATTTGAGACAGCTTCCCTGAGGAAAAATGCAGCTGAAACCAATCTGTGGAAGTCTTTCTTGAGTGAGGAATTGTTGTCCTTTCACCCAAAGCAGAAGTTTTGAGGAGTGCAGGGGTATAAAAATAGGGTCACAACAAAAATAGTGCAAGTAGGATTTCCGACAGTAAGGTGCCAAGTATGTAAAATCTAGATACGTTTTACTCACCTCAGTACTCAGTGAAGAATCCCATGAAAGGACAAAGTGGTTGGCACCATCTTCCATACAAACCTGCTGCAGTTTCTAAATCAAACACATAGTTAGAACAAGGTGTTTTACAATCCACATCGGATGTACTGCAATGAAAAGGGATCCTTAGGATTCATAATCAGGGCYCTTGGATCTAGTTGTTGACCTTGCTAGAACCACAGCCTCAGGAAGACCAAGCGGCACCATAAACGATTGATCGATCATATCTGTTTACGTTCACAGGATGCATTTTGTTTTTTCTTACTGAGTTACATTTGATATTACTCCTTTCATTTGATCTGTTATACTTTAGCAACTGTCATAGCTCTTAATTTACAGTATTTACCCTTTCATTTGTATTGTAGTCATTGATCAAGAAAAGAAAACAATCCTTTTCTTTTTAACTCTTGGCACTGGAAACTCCTCTAAATGCAATCCTAGCACAGAGAAGGGGGTTCTGTTGTCCATTTTCAGCTAAGTTGCACAGGACAGTAGAGTTCTCAAGGAACTGTATAGCCAAGGAATAATGCAGAAGACTTGACTAAAGCTATTTCTTAGCTATTTTGAAGATCTATGGGTCTTCCAAAGGAACTCTCAAGTGTCCTTTTAATATTAGCTTTTCAGTATTACTGATCGTGGATTTTCTTTTCATCTGTCTTTTCAATTGCGATAGTTAGTTTCAAATGTTTAGAGGAAACTTTTGCTTGGGATGCTGAAATGTCTGCTATAGGCTCCCTCCGCTTTGGGTTTCAGATATAATTTATCCTCGGGTTTAATGTAGTRTTTTTCAGTAGAGAAAATTATGGTGCACCCACTGCTTCCTTCAAGAATCAGTTTTGCTTAGCACAGGTCTGAGATAATCACATGTGGTTTTCCTTTCACATGATTTTCGGCTTGTTTACTTAGTTTTTATTTCTGTAGAGTGATTAAGAAAATAACAGCAAGCTTAGCTCAATTCTGAAAGCTGTTTGGATATTTAGTGTTTTGCATAGTTGCTGGATTTTGCATCTGTTTTTATTAAAGTCTTAGTCCTAATGTAATTGGACAGACGTCTTCCCATAATACTATTTAAAATCTGTAGTCCAAAGTTTTCAGAATTGCTCATATATAGACAATGTGACTTCATGTAAAGTAAAAATGAAGGCATCTACAAATGAACAGTTAGATATTTAACTAGAAAGAACTTGAGACATGTTAAAACTGAAAAACAATTTTTGAGTTGAAAACTGTGATTGCAGAATCATGCTGAGTGATCCACAGCTGGGCTTCAGAACTATACTGTGTGTCACAGAGGTTACCTTTATTGTGTTACCAATTAAAAGTTTGATCAGGAGATCATGGTTACAGAAAATACATTTTGAGAGTTAGGAGTGGCTTTTTACTGCACAAAGTCTGGGGAAACCCTTCTTCAAAGGGGTTTTCCGAAGAAAATACTTGTTCCTAATTTAAAGAACATATATTCTTTCTTTAGTATTATTTGATATTCTCCGACTTTTTCCAATAGGACATGGATGTCTTTAAACTTGAAGTATTAGGTTTGTGGTTTAATAAAAAGTTAGTAATGATTGAATTTAACACTCAGTATTTCGCTAGCATTTTTCCCTTTTTGTCAAGTATTCCCTCCATTAGCTTCAGCGGTACTATAAGAATGTATTGTTGATATATCATCAGTAGCATGTTATAATACTTCTGGGGTTTTTTTAGACATTCAAACATGAAACCAGTTTTACTCAGTTTTGTACATTTTATTTTTAATAGTTCAATTGTGGCTATTCCAGCATCATTCTGTGTATAAAGGGAACACAGTTTTTTGATTGTGTTGCAGACCTGCAACAATCTTCAGGTGTGTTTGTTGATGCTCAGAATAGAATTGAACACAGACTATCTATGTGTGGAGTCGCTCATAAACTTTTGCTGGCTACCTCTGGAGTTATTTATGAGATATACACACACACAGAGAGAAACCAGTTCATCCCTTGAGCTGCAGGAATCTAAAAAGTTCAGGAAAGAAACCACAGGAGCACAACCAACCTGTAGGCCTATTCTGAAGTTTCCATTATCATCTATGGCATGAATAAGAAAAAGGCATCTTTCTGGGGTGATGCTGTGACTCATTCTCCATCCATGGTGAGCTTGAAATGTAAACCTGAGCTCTTGCCAGGAGATCTGGCTCTCAAAGTGTTTTACAGGTATTAATGTTCCCTGTTCAGCAAAGCCATGCTTTGAGAACATTATACTGTGGCTACCCTTGCAGTGTTTTCCATATGTTGTTAAGATACATCTCAACTGTTCTCAGAATCATTTGTGCTATAAATTTAGGAGCTGAGGCCATGTTACAAGCAGCAGCTAATCAGAGAATCAGACTTCTGCTATTCCAAAGTCCTGGGGCAAGTAACAGCTTGACTAGACATGGATTCTGTGGTTTAACCCTGGCAAATGATCTGTGAGGAAACCTTTTAAAATACTGTGAATCCAAGAAATATTTTTCTTTGAACAAAATCTGGATGCTTTTTATGCCTTTCCACAAGTGAATACTGCTCCAGGAAGAAATAGCAGTGCAAATCCAGAGATGCTAAATCTCTTGAAATGTAAAGTCAAGGTCCATACAAGCCATTTGAACCGTTTAAAAAAAACCCTTCCTCTGCAAGCAGCATAATATCACGCCAGTACTTGTAGGGATGCATATGCAGCTAGCAGCTGTATGTGCATCACATACTCCCAAAAAAACAGAAGAAATCTTAGCATACTCTTCCACCCAAATTATAGATGAGACTTGATCAGAATTCTCCATGCAATTGATACTGTTGTATTCCTATCCACTGCTATCCTTATACTTTTTTCCAGTTAATCCCAGCTGCATTTCAGCAGTAAGATGGTTCCTAGCTGGGCAAAGAGATCATTAAATATGCTTTTTAGATTATTTTATGTTTTACAAAATGAAAGGCTGAGGTGTAAACGTTGCAGAATCCCTACAGCATGCTGATGAAACTTGCAGAGTTGTCAGCTCTTTGGATCATGACCTTACCTACTTCCATCTTCTATAAAACAATAGGCGTAATCATTATAAAACAGTAGTAAACTCACCAGTTCCTGTGCTCTCCAGCTTCACAAATAATTAAGAACTTTGCTTGTATTGTAGGCATTCTGTACAGTAAAGAGGGAAGAGAACATGCCTTGACTTATTTCTAGCATATCGTATTGGTCTGGAAAATTGTTTATAGTGCTAAAATACTAATACTTGCAGTCCAATAATGCCATCAGTTTCAGTAATTCTCAATTTAAGTAAGTCTGTTACCTGTTAAATCTGTAAAGTAATCCTTTATCTAGAATAGATTACAGCAAAATGRTGGATTTTTTTTTTCCTAAATGAGCAATTTTTATAGTTCAGCAATACAAAGGGAAATCAGTTCAATATGGAAGCAATCTATTAAGTATTAATTATGAACAACAGTAATTTTGGGGCATCTAACAAGATAATATAAAAGAAAAAGTGTAGCCTATAATATTGATACTAATAGATTATGAAAGATAATTAGTGAGTGCCTGCTCCAATTATGTATGTGTTCATATTGTTACTAAAATGAAAGTATCCTTCAATATTTTTATAAAGCACAGTGCTCTGCTGAGGCTCTATATGATCCCATTGATTCTTGTTGGCTAGCCTATGTGATTTACAGCAATATGTGTCACATAATAGAAAGAAGAAAAAGAAATAATGGATTTCAGTGTTCAGTAAGCTTTTGATGTGCATACATTACGCAGAGTCAGTGTTTAACAAATACGCATCCTAATTCAGAAGGGATATTTTGACCAGATGGAGTATCTTTAGTTCATGGTTAGTGACAGAATACGTCACTGAAGGAATTAGAGAAGAGCTAAACCCAGTTTCTTTTCCCTTTTCCCTCTTCCCTCTTTTTTCCCTTTTTCTTTTCATCCTAGCAGTTCAAATTAATGGTAGACATAACCAAGGATGGAGTTGCATTGTTTTTCTTGTTGAACTCTGCAAGCATATCTTAATTCTTACCTGTAATACACACCACATCATTGAAAAAAAGTCTCACACAACTATACTTTGCTTTGTTACAGGGAAAATGTCCAGGGAGATTCTCTTCAGAACTTGTTAGGTAAATGCAAGTAATATAATGAGCTCTATATATGTATCAAAGGAACCTATCTGATTGATTACGTTATGTTTGGAAGAGCTATGTTGTGGGAAATATCTGATAGTTTAGAATGAACTGAGAAAACAGAGGAAGAGCTACTTGAAAAGGAGGTTCTCAGAAATACTAGGTTTGCCGAGGAATAACCAGTTTGGCCAAGCATCAGATATTGATGCTTAGTACAAATGTATCAGTCTGTGCTATGCCTGCATGTATTCTATAGAAAAAGACAAAAAATTGGCTGTGGGTAAATCCCATGATACACTTCTGGAACAAATCAGCACATTATCGTTTGACCTTGCTATGGCTCCTGATTGAAGCTATAAGGAAAGACCTTTCTCTTTTCTTGACTCAGGTTTAAATTAGGAATAACTCTGTTTGTCGGCTCTGTCAGCTGCTGTCAGAAAGCAGAGAAACCATTGAAGCTGTATGGAATAGAGATCCCAATGTGCCCATGTTTTCTTAAGAAGCAAAGCGGAGAGCCTCCTGATGGCTCCAGGCTTCTTGTTGGTTAATTTAGGCATAAAAAGCTAACAAAAAGCATCATCGAAACAAGAAGTCATGAGACAGGAAGGCTGTGACAGCACGGTGTTCAGCGTCTGCCACAGATTCCAGTGTTGCCCCAAGAAAGTCATKTAGACCATCTCTGTCTCAGTTTCCCACCTGTAAAATTTAGGTGACGTATCATCTTTACTTAACAAGGTGGTTCTGGGGATGAATCTCTTGACAATGTGAGGTACTCCAAGGTCTAATGCTCTTAAATATGTGAATATCATAGTCTGCAGGGTCTCTCCAGCTTGTTGGTGACTTGAAAGATGTGAGGTGGGTTTTTTTGTTCAGGGATTTTTTTTGTTTTGTTTTTCTTTTTTACTTCAAAGGGATTCCTGATGCATCTGTAAGCTATCCAGGGACTGATTTGAGTATCTTGTCAAATAGAACCTAATAGCACAAGTTCATTTTCTGGGCATACACTTATGCTATATGCGCTATTGTATATCYGTTCTCTTGTAAACAGCTTTGGAAAAATGACTAAGCAAATGAAAATGGAACTCCTTAACTTTGAGTCTAGCACTTTTAAATGTAAAATATACCAAAGCTCTTCGTTAAGCAAACAAAAAATGCTCTCTGAAAAGTAGCTACATCCTGCTACTCTGATCTGCTCTGAAAAGTAGCTACATCATTTGCTCATGCAATGCAAACATGTCCTTAATTTGTCTTCAAGCATAACGTACGCAGTATCCATCCTGTCCCTTCCAACATGCAGGTGTAACTCTCATTAATAGTAACTGGATTTATACCTATCTGTCATGAATGGAGTCTTCCACACTGCAAAAACATGATTGTGTACTGCAGTTGGAATCTACTCAAAGGATAGGAAGCAGATGCAAGTTGTTTCAGGTGCTCATTCAGTCTTCAAAACTTTGAAGCTGTTCTTCCTGGGGAGTCCAGGCATTTCCAGCTTGCCATTTGCTCCAGCAGCTATTTCTTCAGCCCTAGGTAATAAAGACCTCTCATACACAAAAATTATCCTTACACTGATAAAGTATCTGAAGATGTTTTAAAATTGATTTATGGAATGGAAAGGATTTTTATTTTATGAGCACAAACATGAAGGGGACAACTGTCCCTACAAAGGGAATATTGTAAAACAATGTATACTTTACTAAGAAGAGAAGAAAAGCTGTAAATTCTGTTCCTGTGTTCCACTTGCCCTCAGTGGAGAACAATAGAAACTCTAGTTAGCCATTGCAGATCTTTTTTCTCTTTTTGAAAATGCTGCCTTACAAATGCTTGTAGAATCTGAAGAGCCATGGGCTTTTTGCACCTATGGGCATTCACAAGAGAAGGAGAATGAAATAACATCTGTTTCATGGTCTGCACAGATTTTTCTCTTTCCAATGGATACTATTATGCACATAAGAGAAGCACTTAAACAATTTCCATGCAGCTGGATGGATTGTTTCATGTTTTTCCATGTCATCCTGGCATCCTACTCAGTTGTCATTCTGACATGACAAAGCAGATGCCCCAAGTTTCATATGCAATGAAACCTTTTTTAGCGGCTGTGAATCAAATGCTTACAAGAAATGTAAGTCTATTAAGTGCCTCCAGGTTATTTTCAAATTAAGACATTCAAATCAAATGACTTCAATATTGTCAATCTTTGCACGAGTAACTGTTTGATTTCAATAAAGACAGAAAAGATTTCCCCATGTGTTCAAGAACACTCTGGGAAGGGCAAAGTATCCTGAAGAAAAAATGTAAAAAGTCTCAGTAACTGCTGCCTCTTTTAAAAATACAAAATTCTATCTAGACCTACCAGCGAAAAAGCTGGCCCAACTTAACTGCATTGCCCAGATTTACTTCTTCTAGCCTAACATCACACGCTGCCCACCTGAGTGTAGGTTTTCATCAGCCAGTGGTATATCCCTCTTGCAAACACTAACACTGCGGTACAGCAACTTCTAATCTGTCTGTTTTGAATCTCTTTGGGCAGGAAAGAAAACACCAGCAACCACTGAAGATGTTCATCAACAGGGGTGGCATGGAGCCTTTCTGTCCATCAGTCAGTCAGTAAACAGACATGAGACGTGCAAGGTCTTGCACAGACAAGCTCGATCATTTGTACAAAAACACAGGCAGGGGAAAAAGATGCAATTTGGATTTGCATGGAAAAGTTTGGTTACAAAGCAGGCAGGCAGTAGCACCAGCTCTGAATTTGAAAATCATACAATTGTACTGTATAGATAAAATCTTCTCTTTGCAAATGTGCCTTGAATATTGCAGTCAATGAACACAGGAAATACAGTACTGAATGAGACTACATCTCTTTGATGGGAGACAGTATTTTTCCTCAGAAGTTAATGATAGCTTGTTTGCCAGACATCCCAAAGTGAGCTTTAGAAAAAAAGAAGAAAAAACATATGCACTGTCCCTCTACAAACAAATGGATTGCATTCTAATTTCTAAGACTTGCTGTTGTTTCAGCATGAGGAAAAAAATTTGCAATTGCATATGCTCATTTATGTATGCACAAAGGTGTAGAAGGGAAAGGGTGTGTGTAAGAAAGAAAGAGACAGATGGAATATATTCTTTTTCTCAGCTTTCAAAGCACAACTGTTAGTTGCTGGCTTAAGAAATCAGTTTGACTGGAGAGAAAGAGGATACAACACTGACAAGTGTAATAAAGTATATCTGATGTTTTCTAAGAACATGGATAGATGGTGTACACAATCATCTGAAGATGATAACATTATGTTGACTACAGGCTGTAAAAGATGAGGATTTTTTCAAAGAAAGCCTAAAGGTCTGATAAGCCTTACCTCAAAACTGTGGAAAAAAAATCTGCGTCCATAGTCTGGAGATTTGCAAACAAGCTTAAATGACATTCGCTTCACCCTGTTGAGTGAATATTTTTTGGAGTTTGGTATTGCAAATACCCCACAAAAAGAACCAGGAATTTCATGTGTGAAAATACATTGGATTGGAATACAACTGAAGCATTGGCCCTACAGCTTATGAAAGGGAGGGAGACAATGTCATTGCTTGGGCTACAGAAGACAGTAGATGCTACTGATTTTTTGTTGCCATATGTTTAGGATGATGATATGACTAACTCTGAAGTCACAATTGAATTCTGTAGTTCCTCCCAATGGATAATAAAATTTAATTGCACCCTATATCATCACATAAGGAGCAAAATAATGTTTCTGTGCCTGTTTGTTTACTTCTTCCAGTTGATTATGGGGTTCCTCTAGTTCTCACAGTACACTGCAATAGTAACTGACAGAAGTTATTGCATCATTGGCATGAGCTAAGTTTTTAGGACCTCCCAGAAGCTGCATGGGCCACAGATGACAAGCTAACTTATTTGTTCTTACTCCATTATATGTAGCTACAAAATGAAAACTAATCTGAGGGTAAAAATTCAACTTTTGAACATAAGGTAGTAAGTAAAACTGCTGACTTTTAAAAATATCTTTCTCCTTTATTCTTTTTCTCATTTTATTTCAGAGTGAGCAGACTTGTTTTATAATCTACTCGAGGCAGGGAAATTCCAGTCTTGGATTAACTGTTCTTCAGTATTTTGATACAGGACTTACTGAGTGAAGTGTTTTAGCTTTTATTATCCTGGCAAAGTAGATGATTATAACATTCCATTTTAATCTTAAAACATATGTATTTATTTCTGGGTATCTTAAGCTGTGTTGTGCACTGCAGATTTTTTGGAAAATTGATCTTCAGCCTTTCCTAACCATGAATGCATTATATAAAGGTGGTAATTAAGAAACAAGTTCTTGGAGAGCACAGAGATCATAATTAAAAAATATATGTTTTTCACTTTGTTTTGTTGATCCCCGTTGGTCATTACATATTTAAAATATTCTGTCTCATCCTAAAGCAGGATAAGCATATGCTGAAAATATTGCCATTTCATTAATATTCATGGTAACAAAAAAAAAAAAAGGAAATTGTCAGTAATTAAATGTGTTCTAATGGGCAAAGGGTTTCCCCCCATGTCCTGTTTCTTCTACCTGCAAAATTTTACATGAGTGGAAATTCAGTAGGTTTTATACATCTCTTCAGGATTTCTTGACATCTAAGAGAGACTTACTACTCTGACTGGGTATAGCCCAGATCTTGAAAACCTGAACACATCCTCTGTGCCAACCGTGCAATTTTTGCAGTGAATTCAGGTGCCTCTGCAAAGCAGCAGATTTAATGTGCACATGCTGACTATCTATGTAGTGCGTGATTCTTCTCAGAATCATCAAAGTGAATATAAGGAGCATATGGGCACATACTGGTCCAGAAAATCCCAGGTCGAGTATGGCAAACCCTAGTCAGGAGCTAATTTGATGATAAAGCTACTAATGGGGCTGCATATAGAGGAAAAATCTGTGTCCTGTGGAATGTGTCAGAGATTTTGTGCACCAATATAGAGGAAGATGATCAGGGACATGTTTGTGTGTTCAGTGTTTCCACTCATGGTAAGCTTCCAAGTGTGGCATGTTCACATCACTAAGACGACTGTGACCTCATAAGCCCAAAAAGCTCCTTTTCAGCTTTTACTTTCAGATGCAGAGAGAAAAGGCCCTCAGGCTTTTCACCCTCCTCTTTAAACTTGTGTGGAGAAGAACATGATCTGACTCTATTTCATGTTATGTGGCTTACTGCTTTAACAGTCTCAGTCTGTGACCTGTTTTAATTTGGTTGCTAGGTGGCTTTTTTACTCGTTCTGATTATTCTCATTCACAATGCAGGTGGAAAGTAGAGGAAAAAAGCCATTTTCACTTTTACCATAGCTCTGGAGAAAAGCTGGTTTCTTCTCAGCCATAGTTGTTAGCATTAGATGCTCAGTGCTGACATGAAGTAGTATGCATTAAAGCTTCTGCCAGAGATTGTGAATGTGAATGATTTTCCTTCTGAATTATTTTATTCTGTTGAGTTTCCAAACCATTCTTCCATTCCAAGGACATTGAAAAAGCCGACACCCAGTAGTTCTCTGAGTAGTATCAAAATAATTGCACTATCCTATTACAATGTGGCACACTGTATCCTTTTATGTGTCCCTAGAAGTCCTTTCAGAGAAAGATGGGGATGAGCAGTCCTGCCTCAGGCAGGTCCATGTGGATAGAGCATGTGTGTGTAGACAGCGAATGTGAGGCCCCACTGAAATCAATGCATCCTCCTGAGGGGCTCTAATTTCAGAAAATAGGACTTCAGTGCTGAACCCTGAAGGAATGGCTCTGTGTTTGAGTAGCCAGGGCAATGCTCTTTATTTTGTAAAAGACTAGATGAAATCCCACCAGTGATAAAATAAATGAAAACGATTAACAAATACAGAAATATTGTTGTCACTTGCACATTCAAATCTTGTGCAGTTTATCAGAACTTACAAAAAAATACAGAGCCAGCGTAAAACATTCACCCAGACCCTGATCTTAAGAGGATGTAAGTCTGTGCTTAATTAAGCACTATGAGTAGCTCATAGTGCATTAAAATGAAGTATATGTTTAAGACTTTGTATTACAACATCCTGGGGCAGAGGACCATTCTCTCGCAAATGATTCAAAGAGGATAGAGTGAACGTGGAAGAAAATGAACCATGCATTTTTCCTTCACTTTGTAATCACATTTGCACATTGGTTTGTGTTGGAATTAAATACTGTATGAAATAACAGAGGAGATGGTAAATTGACAATAAAAACGTATGTCTCCGAAACTGATGGAGTAAAAGGGGCATGATATCACTGGCAAGTCAGTCTTACTGCATACAAGCAGACAGAATGCAAACATTACAAAGACAAGAAACTTTCTCCTACCAGGAAGTGCTGTCTGGCTGCCTCTCCTCTTAACACTATTGATTATGCTCCCCAAAGGTCATAAATTACTGGAAGAGTTATTTTTAAGAATATTTGCTGAGCCTGACCTGTCAAGAGAGGTTRATCTAATGACTTTCCTAGCTCCAGTCTGCAGTAGAATAAAGCTGGATTTCTTCTTGACTGCTGTTAAAAGCCTCCTTGTCTTCCAGGTTCATCCCAACTTGTTATTAAAAAATATAAATGAGTCAGATGACAAAATGGATAAACTATGTTGCGCAGAGGCCAGAACAAGGAGACTGTGCAYCCCTTTCTGCAAATAGAAAGTGGCTGTCTCGCACTAGGAAAGCAGTGTCATTTCTTTTCATGTGGCACTTTTCCACAAAAAGAAGTGTATGAAATAACAACAAAGGGTTCAAATGTTTGTTTTTACCCAGAGTACTGTTTTTTAACAAATATCTTTGAAGAAAACCTCTATTGAAGTAAAAGAGAAAAAAACCTCTAATAATTGTAAAAGAATGAGTTAGTATGCATATTTTCCCCAGCTATTTTAATTTTTAGACATTTTAAATGTACATAAATAGTGGTTGATGCAACTCATATTCTTTCATTACCTTTACTGCTCCATAAAAAGAATGAAAGAACAAGCAGAGAAAGAATGAATAGCAAAAATGTAGAGACGGGGTTATTTGCTCTTGGCTATTTTAGTACAAACAGGTAATATTCCACTAACTCTAATGGCTTTACTTGATATTTATACTTTTGTAACCACGAGAGGACATAGTACTTCACAAAGAAAAGGGGAGATTTGTGAAGGRGAGAGAGAGGAGGAAGTGACTCTTTTGTAGAAGAAATTAGTATAGATGTGGAATAATGTCAGATTTGGGTACAATATTTACTCTAGAGGCAAAAAGAAGGAAAATAATCTAGAAAAATACCATATTGCACTAATCACCTTACATATCCAGAGCTGCTATAGYATCAGAAAGGTCCTATGAGCATGACCATGGCACGGCTTTGGTGAGTGCTAGACACAACACGSGAATGTTTAAATGCATTTGCTTGGTCCAGTTTTGTAAGAATCGCTGAGTTCAGTAAACAGTGTGGTGGTATTCACAAAATAGAAGAGTACAACTTTAAAGCCTGCACGAGTGTTGTTCAATTCTGTTTGCACTTTGATTTTTTTTTTCTTTCGTACTTGGAGGCGGCTCAGATTAATTTTACTGCAGTTGAAAATCATGCAAATATAGTTTAGAAAGAGGCATTCAATTCTTTATTGCTCTTGCACACAACACAAATAGCACCTCCAGTACTAACACAGCTAAGTGTTTTTAGTGTTATTCCACTATACAGTACATCACAATGTTAATTTTCCACATTACTTTATTCCTTCTCTAGCCCATATTTTACAACAGAGAAAACAAACTGCTTGTAATTACACTGCATGCCAGGCCAAATTAAGTAAACACGCATTTTTAATGCTTTTGGCTGTTAGGGTGAGAAACAAAGGGCTCTGGTTAAGGTCAATATTAGAGTTATGCAATTGCTSTGGGATACAAAAGACAAATGCCAGTGATTGAACCCTGGTGAAATGGAAACTGTCCATTCCCTGCAGTGTTTCTGAACTCCTGAAAATAATATGCTACTTCGAGTTGAGGTCAGTTCTCTATTTTCATTTTCTTTCAGAATAACGCTAATGCCAATAATAAATAATAATAATAAACTAATGGGAAAATCTATTGTGTCATTAGTGAAGTGATAAATCAGCAAAAAGTAAATGAGAGAATGGCTATTGAAGATCAGCCTTGTGTTGTATTTGTTAATGCTCTCATCTCAGTACTACTGGATGATTCTGATAAAGGTTAACAACAACTATAGGGGAAACCTAATTTTGCTCTTGCTGATACTGGTGTAAATCTGACTTCAGTGGAATTATACCTCTCTAACTAGAAAGCAGACAGTGGCCTGATGATTATATTGTTTGGTCATAGACAGCGAGGAGTTTTACGTGTTTTTGGCTTTAATGGTATGGATTAGGCCAGAGGCACAACATTCAGAGGCAGATGAAAACTTGTTGGAACAGATGCTCAGACCCAACACCTTTGCTCAGCCAGTTACAGGTACTGGGCTGCTCATTTACGTGCATCTCTATTTCAGTGATAAATTCATCTTTCTCCTGGAACAAGGAACAGATTTCTTAGATCTTGCCTTTGTTAGCAAAGATGCTTAGCGGAAGAGCTAAAGTAAAAAAGAAAAAAAAAATCCACACAATATTTTTCCCTGGGAGAAGATCATGGAAAGAAGCAATACTAAGTGAGAGGTAGTAGACAATTCCCTAGAGGGTGACACTCTCAGCCCTTATAGTGATGGATGCATATGCAGAACATGGAAAGAAAAAAAAAGGGGGGGTGGAATTCCAATTCTGAGATTTGGCAAAAGACTCCAGCCAAATTTCAGCAGAAGGTCAAGGATAAATCCTTAAGAAATGGAGGGGAGGAATTCAGGAAATCAAGAACTTCTCTGCCTGTGTCTCAGATCTGTGACCAAGTGGGACGCTGAGGGTCAGGCTGTGGCAGGACCCTCAGTGTGGGTGGAGAGCTGTGAAGGTCCATGCTGTCATTTAGATTCCCACCTCTTGACAGGGAAAAGCATTTCCCCTCCATGTAAGATCTTCCCTGGCTGGAGTCTCTTCTTTCTATCAGGCCAAGGACTGCTCACTACTTGAGCACGAGCAACCCACACAGAAGTGATGGGGGAGGAGGCAGGCGTTGGCCGTGGCCTGGCCTTGCCCTGCATGGTACCAGTGTCAGGGAGGAGCTCTGGCAGGCGAGTGTCTAGAATAGCCCTCCGCCTTGCAGCAGGGCTGTGCCCCTGCCAGGACATGATGCAGAGGGTAAACCATGGCCAAAACTGGATGGACTCACTCAGGGTGAGACTGTTATTTTTATCTGGTTCTTTTTCACCTTCCCTCTGCTACAACTTTGTGGTATGTGGGACTGTATAGGCAGAGCCAATAAACTCTGGACCAGATCCAGTTCCCAGTTAAGCCCAGAAAGGAACTGGAGCAGGCTTACAGCTCTGAAATATGTATTTTTATCCTCTGGGTGAGGATAGATGTGCTTCTCTCTCTTACCTTCTCTGTGAGACCTAGCACTTCATGGTGTTGATCCATGTAAACTAGACAATATATCTCAACGGCAACAGGAGAAGGAAAATGGATTTAGATGATAGAAGTAAAGCTAGTATGAGATAAAGGTATGAAAAATACCTAGCTGAGAAGAGATTCAATAAGAGAGCTTAATCTTGCCAAGGAGCTGTTCATGAGTGGTACAAAAAAGCTACTGAATGACACCATAATGGCCCTGATCTTGTCTATGCTTCATACTGCTGTTAAGCACAGACAAAGTAGTATTATGTTCCACCAAAACATTACAGGGCAGACACGCTCCAAAATAAGGGACAGCTCTCCATATTTTGGAGGAGCTCTATACTCTATAGTTACTATAATATTTTAGATGTACATATAGCATCCCTGAATAGTTTTGCTTAATTTATGTGAATCCCTTTGCTCACTGCTGAAATGCAGCTACCTCTGCTTATATCCAAGCACAATGAAAATGTTCACTCACCATGATATAGCTTGCAATTTAGCAAGTGAGTTTACTTCCAAGGAAGAATCTTGAGTTTGCTGCCCATATTTCAGGGCCCAGCTTATTTTCTGCTAATGGAGTTGTCATGCCATTCATTCCTGCTGTAAAGTAGTTCTAAATAAAATATCATTATTTTGTCTTTCTGTAGACTAGCTAGTAATACTTGCCCTTCAGTAGTGTTCATATGCACACATGCCTGTATATTTTATTTTTCAAAAGTTTTTATTGTTCATTTGAGAGAACTTATTGACCTGCCCATTTGTTCTCAGTGCAGTTGGAGAATTTCCATCACATAGCGTTAGCCTGTGCTGAATATGAAAAGTGAAAATTTGCAATGCTGCATTCCTAGTTTTCTGAATGGAGAAGCTCTGTTTTCTAGAATCAAAGGTTCATAAAAGGCTTGTAAAAGTTTAGTGAACAGGGCCCATAACCTATTGATCCCCTTGTATTCAATCCAATTCACTTTAGTCAATGAGCTCAGTAAATAATGATACTGCTGTTATGAGCATCTTTCCTTCCTTATAAACAGCTACTCACTTGTGTCCTGTTATAATGATAATGTCACTGATTTACAGAGGTTGCCCAAGTTACCTTATTAATTAGAAGATGCATTACGCCTATTGCAAAACATTGTTCTGACTGTGAGCTATCACTGCCCAAGGACCTCTAAAAGACAAAGAATTCCATTTTGCAAAATCTAGTTAACATATCAAAGAGCAGTAAATGTGCAAATTGCTGTCATAAGGAATCCTTTATTGCTTTTCCTTTTCATGATGGCACCCCTCCCCCGTCTCTCCATTCTGCCCACTTTGACAAGGTTACTCATTGGAAAGAAGAGCAGCTATTTATGTTCTTCAGATGTTTACCTTCAGCAAAAGACACTTCAAAGACTGCTTATGGGACTCTCCTCTCACCCAGCAAACACTTAAAACCCATTGTTGTGACTGATGGGCCCTTCCTGCAGATTTAATAAATATAAGCAGAAGCCAGATCCCTTTTTTAGGCCAGCTGTCTTGAATAAYAGGTGAAGAGCTCATGGGTGGCCAAGGTAGATGGGGCTCTTCAGGAAATGCCTAATGATTGTTTGATATGCTCTTTTTTGTGTGTGTTCTACAAGTTTGTTGTCTGAGTATCCTCAATACTTGGTTATGTTTTCTGCTGCTGTGGATGGCGGTTACTTAAATAGATCCTGCAGGCTTTTATTGAGAATTTTGTGCATCGGAGTTGCGTAAGAGACAGGACAGCCTCATGTTTATTTAGATTTAGAGCTAGGCTGAACTGGTTCAGTGAATGGTGAGAGCCTCCAAACATAAGATATTATCAGATTGAAAGTAGATAAAGAATTTCAGAATTGGAACCAACAAACCAGTCAGGGTGCTGGTACTCAGAAAAAGCATCACTTCTAGCTAAGTAGCTAATGTTACATCACAATTCTGTGAAATATTTACAGAGAGATGAAAATTTGATTGCTTTTTTGTTCAGCTCTCTCTGCCTTGATTTCAGATTGAATTGCACCAACATGAAATAGTCAGGAACAGCTGGGACTTCTGTGTGTGTGTGTGTGTGTGTGTGTGTGAATGTGACATGGCAATGGGTCACCCGAAATTTGCGTTGTCATCTTAGCGAAAGGAGGTTAACTCACAGAAAAAGAAAGGACTACAAACACTGATTTAAGTCTTCCCTAGGATACCTGCAGTGCATCTCAGTCAGGGCCTGCAAAACTGCTAGTGGCTTATGGGAATAAAAGGCCTCTGGGTAGAAGATCTGTGTGGTCTTCCCAGAGAAGATCTGTGAGGGCATGGAACCTCAATTATTAGGAAAGACTCAAAGCTGAGAGTTAAGTTTTTCAATTGATGCCTTTAAATGATGCCTTATGTTTTCAAATCAAATGCAAAATAAAGCTTCACATTAAAACGAAGTGATTATGTTTTGCTGGTTCCATGAGCAGAATTTACCTCAGCTCTCAGTACAGTGGTGGAAAAGCGTAAAGATCTTAGAGGAAATTTTTATTCCTTCCATTAAACATTCTTAAAATGGTATGCAGAGGCACTGAGGAAAGCTTATTGGTTGGATCATTATGCTGTCAGGGTGCTAAGACAGGAAGATCTGGAGACTCACCAAGTAAAAAATCAGTTCTCTCACGTAACGGGTAGACTAGGAGGCAGAAAAAATGCACTGCCAGAGCAAGCTGGGGAGCGAAGGACCTAGAGGGAGTGTTTGCAGGGCAGGGAGCCAGAAGTGCCAGCTGCTTCCTGGCCTAGGCTATACCTTAATAGCTTCCTCACCTGCCTAATTCGGGTCCTGCCTGCTCTTAGGCAAACAGCAACAGCTGCATTACAAGTTTGAGTACTGCCTGCAGAATGAATGCAGGAATGCCAACAGAGAGCAGCTGTCCTCTTCATCCCTGCCCAGCCCAACATACTGGTGTTTCCCACCCATTTTTATTCTACAGAATGCCACAAAAATGGGCCAGGCAAAGGAAGAAAAGGAGAGTGTACCCTGCAGGCTCCCCACCAGCTTCTGTACCCTGACRGAAGCCTTGGGAAGCCTCAGCATGCTTATGTAAGAAAGTGCATCAAGCCAGCCCTGAGTGATAGATCCTGGCAATGGTAGGGTCCCAGCTCATGCGGTAGTGTCTCAGCACTGCTCATGCTCAGCCAATGGGAGCCAGGCAGCTGTAAAATGCTAAGCTGTCTGTGTCACTGTGTAGCCTGTGGCTGGTGTTTTCCCATGACACTTTTAACACCAGCCTCCCCAGATTTTATAGTTTCTTCAGGTGATGGAAGCTTGTTTGACTGGTGGCACAACACTTATTATAGCTTTTGCAACTCYGTGAAGGAAGGACATGTTAGAACAGTGAACATCTGCTCATCCAGTGTTTGCCACTTCTTGTTCTGTATGTCAGCTGCCCACTCGATGGAGAGCACCCGTGTCACAATGTTAAGTCCAAGATCCCTGAATACGAAGGAACATATGTAGGTCCRGTGTCCTACTGTGGGTACCTTTTCCTCAGCAAAAGTTCTTTAAATCTTCCAGGTTCCCTTGCCCGTTTCCTGTAATACATTGTAGAAATGATTCTCTCCATTCTGTTATTTGCTCTTTGTTAGAAATGCTGTGACTTGACAACTCTTGGCTATTTTCATCCAGCTGGATATGAACTTTCCCTGTAGTTGGAGGTGTTTCCATTATTATTTTGCACTCTATGCTATGCACAGGTATTCAACTGTCTGACAGAAGTATCAAGGAGTCCAGAGCTAAAATAGATTAGATTAGTTCAGTGTAGTTCAGCATTTAGACAGGAAAGCACTGTGTTTCAAATCTTTGAAAGGATTAATGGAGCTCACATGAAAATTTTGATAGAAAATTCTAAGTTTTAAAAATTCAATGAGAATTCAATGTGGCTTCCTTCTTGGTTTCTAAGAATTGAGGTGCYATGACTGTGTAATCTGTCTTTCTAGAGAAAGACCCCAGAGACTGGGCAGACTAGATACACCATGTTCAGTCCTTTACTACTTCTGTCTATTACAGACACTAGCCACTGCATGTCCTACCTGAAGGAATTTTTGGTCCTTGGTAGGTGCAGGATTTGCATAGCTGGTGTGCCCTGCTCCCAAAAGAGATCCTAAATTTGATTTAAGCCATAAAAAAGAGATTTCTATGAGCCCCAGGGGAACTGGGTGAATTTCGCCTTCTGAGAGTGAGCTGTGAAACTTAACATTAGCAACTGGGCTCATCTTACATGTAAGTTATGAACCTGTTTAACAAAACCTTCCATAAGACATGAGCCTATTTTTCTTTTGTCACTAGCAGGGAAATAAAAGAGGATGAAGTCAGTCTTTTTATGTGTCCTAACACCTCTTAAATTAATGGATTTGGATGGAAAGCATTAAAGATGTCTGCAAACTTCGTTCAAGACTGCTGATGTGTATTGTCTACCTCTTCTGTCATCCAACACTCCCCTTATGGAAAAGTCCTAAAGAGTTTAACAAATAATAAATAAATCCTCTCAAACATTTTAAGTAACATACACAACTTTATAGCTAGGTTATTGCTCTCTATTGACTAATATAGAATATTTTCCAATTTCTCTAAAAAGGATAGAACTGTAGTCAGATTTGTAGTAAATTTTAAGTCCTATTTGTTATGCACATACTTTACAGGTTCTGTCTGTTAAATGCAACAAGACCTTTTTTAAAAAGTTTTAAAGAAAAGATACTCTTTTTGAAAAGGAACTTGGTGATCTGCAGCACTCTCTCTTCATAGACCTTACAGCTCAACCTTTGATTTCCCCAGGACTCAACTACCATAGGTCATGCTCACCTGCAGTTCCTAGAAAATCATCTGAGGTTTCTAGCCTGATCTCCATCCCATTAGACAGACATTCTTTTAGCAAAATTTCTTGAATTATCTGTTACAGAAGCATTTTTTTAAAAGAATAGCTGCATTAAAATATGTTCTTTTCATACCCCCAAGCTGAGAACAGTAGACTGTAACTGCAGAAAAATTAAATTACAACCTAAGAAGTTGATTGCTTTTCCAGTGAAAGTATAGTACGTTTCTTAAAGGTACAATAATAATTCCTAAACACATTCTGTTCAGTTAAGGAGAAATCTGATGGAATCAAGAAAAAAAAGCTTCAAATTCACCTTCAGACTTCTCTGACATGTTTTCTTTTCCTTTTTTCCCTATGTCTTCTTCTAAATGCAATATTTTCAAAATAGCTTAAGTGAAACATTTACTCTAGTGACTGCAGGCTTCCTGTGAACAAGCGTTTTCTTCTAGTTGGGAGAGTGGGTATGTTTATCTATTGCAGAGAAGGTGAACCTTGTTCAAGGGTCTCCGGCCAGTTTTATAATGTTAAAATACCACATTTCCTTTTCAATTTGCTGTATCCACAATTAACATAAGAAGTGATGAAGGCCATAAGCACATGGTATAATCTCCTAGGCCTGACATTAACTTTTGGGTTTGTTATCCCGCTCTAAGAATTTTGTATGTCACTTTTTATATTTTCAGTGATGACTTTATTTAGAATACATCTTACGTTAAGTGACAACACTCATGGTTGTTCCCTACCCCATTTTGAAGGTTTAGTTGGTACTGCAAATGAAAATTGAATATCTTCAACATAAAACCTCAGGACTATCAAATATCTCACAATCAGATCTCTTCATTTTATTTTCAGATATCTACCTAACCAGAAGTAAATTCATGGAATGATTCCATTGAAGTTTTTTTCTTAGATATATTTATACCACCCAGCATACAGTATCTAACAAAATGCCTCACAAATAAAAAAAGTTTTTACTGCTTTAGGAACAGAAAGTGCATTAATAAAGCTGATTAGAACTCAAGTATTATGTAAATATCAGTTTCAAAAAAGTTTTAGGAAGAAAATCAGTCCAATTCTGGTTCTTAGCAGTCACGTAGATGAAGACATTGTCCTAAATATCTGTATTCAAACCCCCAATCTGCTTGCTCCAGAGGAATCTGGGATGAGAATCTGTTGATTTTGGAGGCAGATTAGGGTTTTGGACTATGGTATCCCATGTGCCTGAAAAATACTCTCATCTGAAGATGACTTTCCTACTTCTCCCAGACTAAAATGCAGAGGCTTCTGTTTGAAAATAGATATTTTGACATAATTCCACTTTATAGGAACCTTTACAAAGCTTTTTGTGCAATGCAAAATAAAGACAAATCTTCAAACTTCAGAAAGAGCTGTAGAGACAAGCTGTAATCCTGTGCCTCACTTTGTCTGAAATGTTAATTTCTAAAATATTTTTTAAAAAATACACAGCTAGAGTAGAAGAAATAATCCTCTGCAATTTGTAGCTTTATGATCTAGTGGGTCTTTTCCATTTCCAGGTCCACCCATTCCCATGATGAACTGCTGCCAATGCTGAGTACTGGCTTCCACCACTATGAAACATTTGAGGCATGTAACATCTTCCTGAGCAATGGCATCTGGGAGGGAGGTCATTTTGACTCTGTTCGCTTTGTCCATTTGACCACTCATCAGTTTGTGCAAGAAATCCTCCAGGCAAGTAAAACAGGATTCCTTGAAAAGTGGTAGAAGAGCTTGGAAAACATCAAATGAACACAAAGAAAGCATGTTACCATAGGTTTCCAAGATCTTTACTTTGGTTCCAGACATGATTTGATAGAAATTTTCTGATTGCTTGTATGCCCAGTAAAATTTATATTCATTAATGATGAAATCTTATTTGAGGCTCTGATATAAAACTTAACAAACACTGGAAAGGCCTAGGCCCCAAGTGATGGTTTATCTTAGCCTTATATTAGTTCCATAAGCCTGAATCCAGGTCTGACTAGAATTTTAGGAAAGTTTGGACTGTCTTCACGTCTGAAGATTGAGTCTTTAACTCATGCATAGAATTGAAGAAAAGTAAGTCCATTGCTGCAAGTCACTTTCATCTTTTTCTCCAAGATAATGCGATCCCACAGCAAACCCATCGCTAATCAAGGCAGGCAGGGCTGTGTTTTCAAAAGATGGCACTTCTGTGCATGCAGACAGTATTGCTCACAGTAGCAATATGCAAATCCTATCAGGCCAAGTTCTGGTGTTTGGACTCAGGCTGTATAATATTTCCTTATTAATCTCATTGAAGCACCGCCATGAAAAAATACACTCTGTCCAATGGAAGAGGGTAAAAATCAGTCCTCTAACATTTGCATATGGAAGTGCTTCAGGAACGCTGACAGAAAAGATGCACGTGCAGTATTTTGCAGAGTATATTAGCTTCAGTGAAGCAATGTGCTTACATTGTTAACACAGCCTTTTTTCAGCATTAAGCCTAAGGAGAGTTAGTTTACTCCTGCATGTAGAACGCTGTGTTAACATAACTTGATGTGCTTTGCACCTAACCTGTCTCCAGTAGAGGCCTGACCTCTCTGAATATTAGGTCCATTCTGTTTTTATTTTACTGCAGCTCAGCTTACGGGAGTATAATTTTCAGAATTTTTGCAATTAAAATACTTTCAGTATAAAAGGTCATCTTTGTGGAAACCATGACATTTAAACATAGGGCCTCTTACAGTCCTTTTGATGGCTTGTGAACAAGTTAAGTAATGGGAACTATAAAAACAACCTAGGACATATTTGGTAACACTCTCTACCCCCATCACTCCCCATATTCTCTTCCCCGTTCTTTACTTCCCCAGCAGCTGATGACAATTAAATCTATGGATGCAAGAAACTCACCTCACACCACTCTGCTGTAATTATAACTTTGCTGCCGACTTCCAGATCTGACAGGCTCCGTCTTGTCTGCCCCTTGATGCTGTGGCATTTATTTACAATCTCAATAACATCTTGTGGAAAATGAATTGTACTAGTGCCAAGGATCAGAGATKGATATATTGTGAAATGTTAGGAGGAGCAGATATTGAAAGGCAGAGAATAAGTGACTAAGATAATGGACAGTTATGCTAATTTTTCAAAGAACTTTAAGGAGGTGACATCCTTTGCACACCACCAAAAAAAGTTTAACAATATAACAAAAGAAGCAAAGAGAGAAAATAAACATTCAGAAGAGCTGAATGGACTTTTTTCTAGGTCCAAATGCATTCTCTGAACAAAATTTCTGAGGACCCTTTTTTGTGTGAACACCCATTTATAGGAAAATCAAATATAAAGGACCATACTCCGAGGAGCCTAAGGTATGGGCTCAGTGTTCTAATGGCAAATTGCAAATCAGTCTGAGGTAGAGTGCCATTTTCCCCAYAACCATACTCTGAAGGCTACATTTTTCTAATCTGTGGGACTGACAGTGCTTCCAGACTCTCGATTCCCTGTGTACATCCTTACCACAACTCAATCCCATGTCAAGGCAAGCTCCAAAAGACACCACACAGATGTCCTAGCCCCTCCTCAAACCACCCTCGCTCCCCTAGTGCCCTGATTTCTGGGAGAAGGAAAACCAGCTGTGTGGAGAGGAAGGCATCCGCAGCACACAGCTTTTGCACCATCTGCAGGCCCTAACCAAAGGCCAAAATTCTGCCCTCTCTGTCCTCCTTTCCTTCCCCTTCTCAACAGGACAGCCGAGAGGCCGCTGCGCAAGGTGCTAGGCTGTAGGTAGGTAGGTCGCTTCTCCATGTTGGAACTGTATTCCAATAAGTCTCCATCAGAATTAGTGTTTTGCAGGGGAAGGTCAATGGACTACTCCCATTCCACAAATCCACACACAGGTTTCAAACCATAGCTGCTTGAAGAGATCAGTAGAAGCTAAGAAGCTGTACTGGTGGCTAGTGTTCAGCCCAAAGGCTGACATCCCTTTCTTTAGGTCTCTTTAGCACCGCAATGTGCAACCCACTTACCTAAGCAGTGTAAATAAACGAAGATAATCTGTCCTTTTCAAACACAATTGCAATGTTTGTTTTATCTGGAGCTTGTATCGTGTGCGTGGAACTAGCCATCTGTCAAAATCGCTTTGTTAGTAACTAGACAAAACCTGTAAGTAAAGCCTAGCCTGTCTACATCATTCCCTGGGTGCAGTAGGAAGTGTTTTGCCTTGCCTAACACCAGAAGTTCCAGAAGTGCCACTGCTGGAGTGCAGTAATCTTCACATTTCTTACTCACTTGACAAGAACAATGAACTCTAAAGCAGAGTGTAAGCTAAAAGGAGAAGTTTCCAGTTCTCCAAGTGAAAAAAAAGAAGAGTTTCTAAAAGATATCAGCTTGTGCCATTTTCTCTTTGCTAAAGTTCTTTGATGTATTCAGTGAATGCTCCAGAGCCTGAGGCTGAGCTCAGTTATGATACTGTAAATCAGGGTAAATTCATTGTTGGCATCAGTGGACCTGAAGCAGTTAGTGTGCGCTGTAGTGATCACAGTTCTGTTGGTCAGATTCCCTCCTTATTTATGCCATTTAGAATACTACTTTCCTTTTGGGTTTAAAACCTCTTTGGTGGTTGTGTCAGTGATGGGAGCACAGTGAATTTTGTGTTTAATTGTAGAAAGCTAAAGAGTAATTTCCTGTTCCCGGTACTTGACAGGAAGTTTAGTGCGATCCCATGCAAATATAGTAATCAGTGACCTGTGAGAGACTCCACCATTGGTTGGAAGAATAATTCTGGGGGAAGAGAAGTGCAGCTCAAAGGAGGAAAGAGGGATATTTCTCAAAGCCAGTTGACAAGACAGATAGAGTTGCCAGCTATTACAGGACCAGTCTGTGCGCAGAATCCCGCTCAGTGCTTTCAGTCACTGCTGCTTGCTATGAATACACACAGACAAAGAGGAAATAGAAAAGAATCAAGGAAAATGAAAGTGCTAACGTATGCAGAAAGAGTGCAATGTTCCCAAACAAGACACAGCACCACTGATCTTCTAAGCAGGCTCACCCACTGGACTGAGGCCAGAATAATCCCCCCTTAGGTTTGTATTTTTCTCATAAAGTGACTGCAGTTTTGAAGACAAAGCCCATGAAAAGCAAATCCTGTTCAGATTTTGGAAATTGATTAATGATTAAACATATTTAGATTAGTCCCTTGCAAAGTAGTAAAGATTTGCTGATGACACAGTTGCATTCTTAAGGGAAATGGATGTTAATTGCTGTCTAGACATTTTATTACTACAGTGGGGCACTAGCCATTGACCATCTCTCTTTCTTTCTTTTTTTTTTTTTTAACACATTAAACTATAGGTCAGGTTAAATTGTTTGTTTGTTTCTGTAGAAGATAACAATATGGTTTCAGGGTGGTATGTAACTGAGAACTTTGAGATACAAATCACATCTGTTCTAAAAGCAGTGCAACAGGAAAGTATCCAAATGACAAATACTCTATCATTTTTCAAGATATGTTTTTCTGATTCAAAAATGCAAGTGTATCCACCACAATTTTAACAGATTCCACCCCTTGGTATAATACAAATGTTTGGCAAGTCCTTGCTCCTCCACCTTTGTCCCTCTTAGAACATAGTGGAGTAATTGTTTAACCAGTTTCAGCACTGGGTAAGATGCTTTGACTTAGTATACATAAAATGTTACAGTAAATCTTTTAAAATTCAAGCCAGTGTCATATTTTGCTGAGATGACAAGACTAATGGCTATTTGTTCTGCTCATCTAGCAAGCAAGCAGTTAAAGATTGATTCAGATGAAATGTAAAACTCTGCATCAATAGCCCTCAGCACAGAAGAATATATTTTAACTCAGTTGGCCTGATTCTGATCTTACCTCAGTTTTGCATCAATATAAATCTGTTGCTGTCAGCCCGCTTGATCCTGATTTACATCAGGGTAAGCAAAACAAGACCATTGTTTTTACAAGCTTCACTTACGCTGCTAAGTGATGCTGATTTACTCTAATCAGAATGTATCTGTGTTTCGCAAGGTAGGTGAGAGGATTCACAGTTGTGGTTCTTCCTAGAGAAAAAGTGAGCAACTGATGGGAGGAAAAGTATGTTGATTTGAAAAAAAACACAACAATAATACTCGCATTTGTATGTTCAGCACTGAGCAGTGAGAGTGGCAGCAGATGCCACATCACACACCTATTCCAAATGCTAAATTACATGGTTCTGATTTGTCAAGCTTCATGTATTAAAAAAGACATTTCCACAACTGTCCCTCATGCTCTTCACAGCTAGGGCTTTATGTCCTGTGTATGCAGCCCAGTTCTGCAGTCCCTCTCTTGCACCATCAATGTAGTAATGTCAGATCTCTTGGTTTGGGAGACTATTTGCTTGTCTGACTGACTACCTGGTCCAGGTATAGGTATAGGAGGCCACACAACCAAGAAGAGTCTGTGACATTGTGGTGCTGTAGAAAACTCTACTAGGAGTCATACTTTGCAGTTGTAGCCCCACCTCCTTCCTGTAACTCAACATGGCACCTTCCCCTACAGCAAAACAGAGGGACCTTGAGAGGTCGAAGGCTTMCAATACACTTTTTTTAAAAAAATGATAAACTCTAGATTGTCTTTAGATAGTTCTTTGCTAGTTCTTTTCAGCAATAGAGCTTAAACTGCTTCAAAAAAATAGTATCACCTTGTAAGAATGCAGAATGAGTAGAAGAATGGAGAATCTTGAAGGAAAATAGCTTTTCTCTGAGGAAAACCCAATGGGAAGAAAGCTTAACCAAAAAAATTTGAAAACTGATGCTTCAAAACCATCATCTCAGACGTCCATTYCTGACTTTGCGGGGAATTCATCCTTATACTGTGGGATAGTGGGATACTGTGGGATACAAAGTCAGACTTTGTACATGTCTGACTGGTGTAGAAAAAGTGACTGAAAGGGACCATAGGGTAAAGTCCTAGTGCCCACGAATTCAACCAGCCTCCCTTTTGTCTCTGCAACTTCCTCCTGAGTTGCTCATTGATACTGCAGGTGCTAGTCTGTCACTGTTGCCTTCTGTGTGCCTGTTCTCACAATCACAAGGCCTTTTCAAGGCCAAAACTTTCATGAGAAGTCCTAAGGAGAAATTTTATTTGTCTGGAAATTATAACTTCGACTCCTTAGGCTATTCTGTTGACTCACACTGAGATCTCCAGCAGGGTACTTGCCATTACTTTAGCTGCTTTTGAAATGACCAGAACCACAATTCCCAACTTCAGCAGGTCATTGTGAAGTCAAACTGCTATCTAGCGGTAAAACAATTTATGAAATTGCATATGGAAGTTACCATACAAGTGTGAAGGGTGATGGCATTGTTAGCATTGTTGTGATAAAACCATATAAAAATAGTGGTGTTAGCAAATTATAGAAGGCTGAAAATAAATGTAAGTGCCATTTATAAGTATATTTAAGAGCAGGATCCTTCTCAGTGACAGAGATCTCTAACTTCAGCATGCATTGTGGGGATTTGCCTGCACTAGCAAACAGTAAGCATTGCAGTTAAATTATTGCAAACCCCTACTCTAAACACAGCTAAACCAATTGACCGTGGTCTAAATTTTGTCAGTAGTCAGCACAAGCTGAAGAGGCTGTCTTCCCTCTCCCTCCTTTGCTCAGGGTTGCCACCCTTTGCCATGTTTCTGTCTGATGGGCTGCCAGACCCCAGGTGGACAGTAACGAGGAGCTGGGCAGGGTAGTCACCTCTTCAGTAGGCACAGATAGATGTCGATGTCTGTCTGCAGCCTAAGACTGTAGGTAGAAGCTAATTTCACAAACACTTCTGCAGATAGTTATTATGTTCTTTCCCCCCTGTTCAGCACCCTTATTGCACTTCTCAGAGATCACCATCAGCTCATTTTTGCTGACAGAGCTGTCCTTATCAGAGCTCCAAAACCCACTTCGGGTAAAATCAACTAGGTTAGCAGTAACCAGGGGGGTTGAGCTCAGTCCACTGATTTTTCCTGAAGTATCTGAGGAAGCACCCACATGAATACATTGGTAACCTTCAGCTAGGGAGGAATGACAGCAGCTGGGGCAGTATTGTCTTCAATCAGAAAAGTTATACCTGGAGGAGCCTTAGTAGAAGAGACAAACATTACAGGTTTGCCTTGTTTTAGTTAGACAAATTTAGTATACGTCTATATTAACCTGTAAAACATTACGGGCCTCGATCCCATTCTCTAGGTTTCAAAAAGGTCTAATTTGCAGGGAGGGAGGAAGGCAGAGTAAGGAAGAGGAGGGCTAAATTCTTTATCCTGTAAATAAGTGGTAAATTTAATTATTTGCTGTGCTAATTAAACAACCATCCTAGGCCTCTCTGTTTCAATACCCAAATAATCACATCAGAGCTGCTGGTGCTAACCAGTCACCTTGTCGAATGTTAAACAGGATGTCTATGTCATTAAAGGAGCCCTTTCAGGCAAAGGCAAAGCATGTTTTGACTGGAAAATGCCAAGCATTTGAAGGGGGGGCAGTGAGGGGAAGGATGGTGGCGAGGGTAATGGATAATAATATTTCTCGGATTATCTAAGAAGTGAGGTTTTCTCCCTGACTGAGAAGAAGGCAAAGAGGAAGTCACAATCGCAGACAGTTTGCACAGATGGTGAACACCCTCGGTCAACATTCTCGTAAAAATGGCTGTGTACTTTTTTTTCCCCTCAGTATATACAGAGAGAAATAAAAAAAGGAAGGGAAAAAAAAAGGTCAGTGGAAAAGTGCTTAAGAAGGCAAAATCTGTGTGTGTGTGTGAAGGGAGGAGGAGAGGGAGAAAGAATGTCATTTGACTTCCACTGTTTTTTATGCCTTTTCAAACTTCTCTTTCTTCTAAGTCTTGCAGTATTCAGTTTTTCAGTCACTTGCATCCTGAAGGCTCAGCAGTTGAAACTCTGTCTGTAAATATTAAGTCACAATCAGCACAAGACCAAAGGGAATTAGGAGGGATGTGGTTTTAGGCTACTTTTATGGTCTCTGGATCCTGAGGCAAGCAAGAAACTAGTTTGGTCACTGTATAAGGTAGAGCAGCCTGAGAGCTTGCAGGTTGTTTTGCCCCACATTCAGAGACCAACGCTTCACACAACACAGACATATGGATATATACAAAGCTTGTAGTTGTTTGTAGTAAGTTGCAGCATTGCTTGGTAGGTTGCAACTGTGCTTAGCAAAAACAGAGAAATCTGGACAGGGAAGTTCACTCAGAAAATAAYGTGATGATGGAGCACGTATTGCTCAAGAATCACTAGCATGAATCCAGTCCATCTGATAAACGTGCTTCACATGCAGTGTCATTTATCTAACCCAAGCCTCAGCCCAACCCTCCGTGTCAAGAGCCTTATAAAGACCCAGTTCCCAACATACTGGAGAACAGGCTGCCTCTGGCCAGCACCTGGGACCTTGCAGAAAAATGGAAACTTCAGGCCACAGTTTCATGAGGATCAGTTAGAGATTTACCTCACTGGAATAGAGAGAATGGCTCAGGTACTTATTTATTAGCATAGAGAAAAAGGTGAATTTGGGATGCCATATACAGGGGGCGGTGAGGGTAACAAATGAATGGAAACAGAACATGGTAATATGTACAATCCAAGAGGTGAACAAAGACTGTGAACATGAGGCAGAGAAGTTGGGTACAGGAATGGTGTGGCCCAATTCAGTGGCAAAAGCAGGCTAACTTTGTAAAGAAATAAACTACTGCTAAAATAAAGCAACATCTTAGCAATATCCTATGCATGGAAGCTGCAGCTAGACTCATTCAGACTGAAAATRTGTTATTTTTTTCACAGTGATGGTTGATAAATGACTAGTCCAGGTTAGCTGTAGTCATGGTGGATTTTCCATCACTTGAAATAAAGATTAATTGAATTTAAAACTATAAGTAAGAGTTACTGAATGAAATTCTCTGTCCTTACTYATGTAGGTAATCCAGTATTAGTGCCTTTTCTCCTTATATTAATATTCAGCAATATGTGTAAATAATCAGAGAGGAAAAATCAGAGTATGTGGGGGAACAAGGAAGCTGCTACCATGTTTTGCACTAGCCAAAGGTAGTATGATGTTTGAATCCGAGCAACATGAAGCACACTCCTTTAAAGCAGGATAGCAGGCAGTGAGTTAGAACCACATTTGAAAATCTTGACTGTGGGACAGTTTGATATGAGCCACACGCATTTATTCTTAAGGCTTATATGCTAAATCTCAACAATATGTTCTAAAGGATATTGTATTTACTAGATGTGGATATCATGTATTTCCAAATACTTGTTACACACTGTTGTGAAATAAGCTTACAAAGATCATATGTTTCTTTTCAAACTGCTCTCTTCCTCAACGCAGTAAATTCAAATGCAGCTTTTAAAAACTGCTATTCATAAAGTCTTCCATTCAACAAAGGAAAGGAGCTTATTTTCTTGTGATAGTGTATGAGAAGAATAGTGAAATTAACATTTCGCTATAATTCTCATAACTTCAAAAAAAAAAAGTTCTCGAATTGTAAAAGAGAGACACTAGGAATAAATTTTGAACTAAAGCATTAAACTTCATAGTATTTCAAGAGGTATCCTTTCAAGCCCTAAATATCTCTATTGTCTGCTACAGATACTAGTGAATACAATGTTTATATCCACCTATTTTCTCTGTGTGTCAGCAATCTCTTCTTTCTGAAAAATGAAAGTGACCCAGTTATCAAAGTCCACAAACAAAACACTTGGTGACTCTTAAGTCAACACAGGTGACAAACAAGGAATTCCAGCTGAGCTGCTTCCCAAAAGGAAGAGACTGGGTGAGATCTTATGATAGCTATACTCTCTCTGCTGCACCAAAGATGATTCAGTTAAAACAAGAGAAAGTCTTTGAGGGCAAGACTTCAGCAAAATTCCCCACAGAAGAAACACCTGTATGACTAACAAAATTATCCAGCCTTGTAATTTAGTTTTGGTAACATATGTTCTAAAGGAAAAATGAGACCTCATGCTGGTGAGTTTAAATTACCTTCTCCCTATTTGAGATTAAGATGAGATATACAGGGATCAGCTTATGGGCCTACTGCAGTGTTCATGCACATTTCTTTGAAGCTTCTGCTGCTGACCACTTTTTCAGACTAAATGCTAGACTTGATGGACCTGCATTAAATCCTGCATTAATTCCTGTCTCTGATATTCGAGAACATCATTAGAAGGACCACTAGGAAAAGGGGAGCAGAGCAGAGTGCAGAGGCTGATGTCAGATTTGAGAAGCTGGTGACTAACACATTTTTTGTTAGGCCCCTTTCTTCAACATACTGAAAATTGAGAGAGCCATCAAAAAATTAAACTTCTAAATTGTCATCAGCTTCTCTGAGAATTGTTTAGACAGCTTCAGTATAAATGTATGGTGAAGAACTGAAAGGGAAATAGCCCCCAAGACAAGTAACTAAAATGAAAATCAGGCTGACAAGAACTCCTTCTGTATTGAACTGTTCTGCAGTATAAGGAGGAAAAGATAGAGCAGAAATCAAATAAATCTCTTCCATCCCTAATTTCTGTGATTGCAAACTTTCTATTATCCTTGGCAGATCATACTAGAGAGTGAATCAAAACCCTTAAAACCGTTTGTACTTTTTCCTGAAAAATTTAGGTCTTGCCAATGTACAGTGGGCTACAGTACAAAACACACAGTTCCAACATTTTACTATTAACATTTTTAGAAGCTTTTTTACTGATTTTTATATAACACAGGCCAGATGCATTTGTTTCACTCCTTGTCCACAGACTCACTTTTGCTTCTGCATTGGTACTGAGCCAACTGCAGAAGAGCCCCAAGTGGCCACCAGACTAATTACTGGAAATGTGAAGTTAGTGATACAGTTTAAAGTCCAAAGTCATTTGTGCATGTATTTTTTTAAACAGGCATGAGGTCAGACTCCCCAATCCCATACTACCTAATACAAGTACTATAAATTCAAATAATGAGCAAAAAAAAAAAGTCCTTCAGCACAGTTGGCAAGATTCACTAGCTTTGAGTTTAGAAAAGGGTTCAAACTAGCTGAGATAGTGCATACAATATATTGTTCAGAGAAATCTGCACACTGTGATAGGTATCTGAACTTTTTCTAACTGGTTTCACAAGTTTCTGGGTGCTGATTTACATTAAAGTATCTTCTTTGTTTCAGTTGTGTTGGGCAACTCCTTCTTCCTGAATTATGGCTGTTTTAGACCCTAATCTCACTTCAGGATTTGCTAGTCTACAGTGCAGAGTTTACTTTTTGTTAAAAGCAAATAGCTCACAGTGCCTTATTTATTGCTKACTGAAATTTGAGCCAGGGATTTAGGGAGGACAGTGGCCTTCTTTCCTGCTTGCTAACATTTAAGGGTCTCACTCTGAACATTTGTAAATAGAATTGGTTTTTTTAAGCCTTGTCATTGGAGGATGACAATCTTTATTTGATTAATGAATGTTTCTTTCTAGGCTTTAGGAATAATACCAGGGGTTACCTCAGCAACTTGTCAAAGTCTTTCAGTCTCGGGACATGGTGTTCTTGTACGCATTTCTGCGGCTTCCAGCTGCATTACCTACTTTGGAAATCACGGACACTTTCCATATGTGGTTTTGGTAGGGTTACCAAAGAGATGGCCAAGGTGGAAAGGCTTCCAGGATTTACAGACTAGTAGAGGGCCAAGATGGGGTCCACTGATAGAGATATTTTGGTTCAGAGCTCCATCATCGTTAGTGTACCTGTGCTGTGGTAAAGGACATTTCTTTTGTTCCTTCTGCTTCAGTGTGGAAAAAGGAGGTTGAATCTAAAAGGGGAGAACAAAGCAATAGTTCTCTTCACAGGTAGTTCTGTCACTAATATCTGAGATCTTTAATGAAGGGATACTGTTTCCCRGCATGCAGTGCTTTTGGTCATTTATTATGCTAGTATGCTGATGCAATGCAGCATTTCTATGTAGTTCATCAGCAGTGGACCCAGAGRCATATGGATCTAAGTGTCTTGTATAATAATGAGGTGAGACATATCCTCAAAGGCTCCTGAACTTGCATGTGGTCCAACTGTCAGAGGGAGACAAAGCCACAATAAGTTATCAGTTATGCTCATTTCTGTTGCACAGGAATTTAGGCTTCTGCTTACATTGTTGCATTTAGGATTTGGAATTAGCACAGCACTGAGACAAGTGAAGGGTCTTTTCAAGCTGTCTGAAAAGGTAATGAAGGGGATTTATCTCCCTTGTGTTAGACTTTTACATGTAGATGTCTATCTCAGAGCTGGAAGTCTAAGCCCTCTTTACGTTCAGTGGAGAGAAACATGGTGAGAATTATCCAGATAGAGACATTTAAAAGAGATTGGATGAATGACATCCTAAGAGTATTTATTTCTGTCCATAAGACTTCTCTAAAAATTTAGTTTAAATGTGGACATACATACTGTATTCTCTAAGCTGTGTGAAGTGAAATCCCCTTGGCTTTCTGCAGTTGAGCGTAGAGATAGCCCAGCTAGCTTTAAATGAACTGTCTTGGATTGCAAAACCTTTCTTGGATTGCTAAACCTTTCTGCTTCTAGTCCCCAAGCCTGTTCATTTAAAGCCTGTGTATTTCCACAGTGCACTGAGATCCACAGAACAGGCAAGTCCCTTTCTGTTGTTCATTTCAGTTGTTGAAGTTTTTTCCATACAGGGACAAAGGGTCCTTCTTTATTTGATGGGATCTCATGGTCCTGAATGTCAGGTAATGTCCAAATACACTAGTTCACCCTGCTACCACAAAATCCTATGTTTTGACACTACAATTAAAATACTTAGGGATTGGCTGCATATATATGTATATGTAGGTTTCCATTTGCTTGCCTTGCTGCAGTACTGCAGTATTTCATATGTATTCATTCATGTAAGACTCCAGTTTCATATAATGGCAGGTTAGAGGCTTTAGACTAGGAAAAAATCACAATATGTATCTAGATCACAAAAAATACTTTGACCCATCAAGTACATCTGGGAAGCATATAGTGTGTCCATCGCCTCCCTGCCTAAGAGGGGAAGGAAGAAGAATTAGAAGACTGAAAGGGAACTTATATGCTGGATGTCATCCCAGAGCTCGTTTCTGAACGCCCTGCATTTAGAAACATTCAGCTCATGTGATTGGTCTCCTGCTGCAGGCACAGGAGTGAGAAAGGTCATTAAGAAGCTATTTACAAATGCTGYGACTATTCAGAGCCAGATTCATGTTTAACTTGCACTTTTAGAAGCATTTCCAGGCTTGTTTGCCTTTGTGGAAAAGCCTAAAATATTGGGCTGGCTTAGTCTGTTCTTATTTAATATTGATATTTATTGCTTTACCGTATTTATTGCTTATAACTGTTACACAAGGCTAATAAAGTTGAAACCTTGAGCATCAAAGAGAGAATGCATGGATGTGTGCATGTGTGTGCACGTGCAGAAGGCTGCAGGCATTGGGTAGGGGTATCTAAAAGAACAGGGTGACATTCTCCTTTCTCACGATCTCATTTGTAGCAGTGTAAAATTAAGAGGAACTCCAGTTACCTTGTGGGATATACATGGGGAATGAGGAGTGTTCTGGTCCACTATGCTTGAATACAAGCCACATCTCTGAAGGTGGCGGTTTGGGTTTTGTTTTCACTTGTATAATTCCTAAGTTTGCTCATAGCCCAAGAGCTTGTCCATTTCCAGTTACAGGCTTTGTGAATATTTTTTTTTTAATGGGAACGTGCATAATTTGGAGGCAGAACTAATGTTTAGTGCACAGAGCTTTTGTGTATCTGTCTATAAGAGGCATAAAAGGGTACAGCTGGGCAAGCCAGCACATGCAGAGCAGTGGGATGGCAGGATAGTCTGAAGGGGGGAGGGAACGGATATCCATTCAGACATCTACACTTGAGGCAAGCAAGTGTGCTGAGCTACCTGCTGTGGCTGGGGCAGCTTTAGCTCACCTAACCTCAATGGCTGCTTCTGGGGAGGGAGATGCTGCTGTTGTGTGGCTCAGTCATTCTACTGTGTTATCATTTGAGAGACTCCTAGGGATCTTTTCTTTAAAAGAATATGGGTAATTATAGAAAATAATTTGTCCATGCAAARACAGCACCTGTAAATATATTTTTAAAGTGACAGTGTTCCATATGCACAGCTAGCTACTACAAACAGACTGGGACCAGTGCTTGGATTTGGCTTGCCCAGAGGTAAAATTCATTTCTTCTTCTGAAGCAGCCTTTCCCAGTCCCTGTGTAGCACTGCTCTGCTATTCCCTTCACCCACCCACCWCCTTATTTTATATATCTAATGTGTGGCTTTTTAGGATCCTTTTACTTGTTCCAGTTGGTCACTTCAGTATCAAAATAGAACAGCAAATCCAAAGCTCTGTTGGTTCCTGGTATTGTGGAACAGGAGACAGTTTTTACCTTTCGCACATAGGGACAAAATGAAGGCATCCAAAGGTGGGAAGAAGACGCCAAGGGAATATAATCTATCCACTCTACTTGCTAGTGGTTAAGGGAGACATTTGAGATGCAGGAGAGCAAAGGTCAAGTCCATTCTCTTCTGCTCTCCTGCATCCCAAGTGAGTGCCCTAACTTGGTAGATCTGTGTCATTAACTTTCACTGGAGCAGAGCTATTTGAGAAATTTGCAGAACCCAAAGGTGACCAAACAAAACTTACCCTTTCCCTGTAAACTCATATCAACAAAAGCTGTTTCTGTAATATCTTTTCACTATAGAGCTTGGYTTGGCTTTACAATTCTTTGAGTACATCTCTGCTGTTTCTGATTTTGGCTGGAACATTGAAAATCATGAGAAAGGCAATTCTTCCCACCCAGTGAAACCCAAGGAGCCTCAGATGTTTCCCAAATAAGCCTGATTCTGCAAAGTTTTTGGAACAAATACATTTTTATGTAAGTGCCCAGCCCCATGAGTCATTGGAAGTTTGTCTGTCACGGCATAGTACTACAGTGGACAGGCACCTTTTTRTCTTACTGCTCTGTGAGTTGCTCTTGGGTCAAATCTTTGTCACAAAAGGTAGAATTGCTTCCAGCCCCTGATTAAAACACTAAGATTTAACCTTATTACATACCAATAGTTCAGGGTCTGGAGAATATTCCTAGCATGTGTGTGTGAACAAACATGTAAAGCTCTGTCATTCTTAAAACGTACAACTGGTCCATCCATGATCAATTTCGGTTTGGTAAAACAGCACTGGAAACTTCTTTGATATTAAAAGTATTATTTTTTACAAATAACCAGAAAGTTCAAAAGATGTAGGATCTAAGAGACTTCTTTGTGCACAGCATTTTAGTAAAAGTTCCACCAATTCCACAGATTTATCTTTTATTTCACTGCTAACCAAGGTGAGTGTCTGAGGTGACCCAGGTGACCCAAGGTTCTTTCTTGCTGTGTTGTGAGAAACAGCTGAAAACAGAAATCTCTGCTTTCTGTAGCGCTTGGCCACCTAAGTGGACTACTAATATAAAGATGATCTCATAGACATGAACTGTCAGCGCCACATGACGCTAAGGCTGCACATTGCCGCAGTAAGAAAACTCTCAGGCAAGAGTCAAACCTTGCTACCAGGTTTACACAGGTGGTTCCCATTGGGGCCACTGCCTTAAACCAGCGTGGTTAAGTAGAAGGTTCTGCAGTCTTAGGGAATGGCCTCATCTCTCCAACTGGATAGCAGGGGAGAATAACAAAAGGGGGAAAAAAAAAAAGAGAAATATGCTGAAGATCATGAAACAGAAGTGAAATTGATCTTTTGACTTCCTACTGAATGAGGCTTCACAGTATCGACATCAAACTGTCCAAAAAAAAAAAAAGGTTTCTGTATCATTTATCCAATCCTCCCCTTCCCCATTCTCTTACCCCATCCCTCAGCCACAAAACAACAGTAGTTTAAATACACATGAGTTGCTCCACAGCCACAGAAGAGATGACTGACTTTTGGCCCCTCAGCCTAGGAATATCTTTAACAACTTTTCATGCAGAAATAAGATTTTTTTCTCCTTGTTTTTCCTAGCACATCCTTACGAACCTTCTATGTAGTGTTTTGTTAGCTATCTCTTTAGGTCTCTGAATATAATTATGTATTAAAATGTTATCATAGATAATACTATTTAGCCTGTCCCTTCATCTCCCTTTAGAGATGAGAATACCGAAGCACAGAAAGAGTCCAGCTTTCAAATGTGCACAAGGGAACATCGTAGTGCTCAGGTGAAAAGCAGAAACACAGATTCCACAGGAGTCTTTCTCTTGACATTAATGAGTTTTGTATCAAACCCTAAATGTCCTGTCCAGAGTCACACAGCTAATCAGAGGCAGAATAGAAATAGGATACTGCTATCCCAATGACCGTTTCTTATTCCAGTGGATCTGACTGGATGTTAGCATGCTTAAAAACTCTCTTGGTGGTTTACCATAGACCCTGGTCATTATTAGAAAGTAATTGGCTGCTAAAGGAGAGACCGAGAGATCAAAGCAATTGATGCTGAGACCTCTCCACCTATCTGTAAAGACACATTTTAAATTTTCAGTGACACTTTTTCATAAATGAAAAAATGGCTTACTGCTCTGACATTCTGGGGTTATTTTCCTTTTCAAATCAGGCACAACTATTAGAAATTTTGGAAATTTCATGTCTGAAGTTTCCACTTTAAGTAGAGTAATATTTGAGCACTCTGAACAGGATCAGATTTTTTGTTGCCTTTCTGTGTGTTTGGTAGAAAGTCTGGGCTCAGCAGGGCATTTGAGGCTGTTGTTGAACTTCCCCTGAGTTTTGGTCCAAAGTGGTATTCTGGCTTCATCCTCAGTTTTTCTATTTTGATGTGATTTTTTTTTAACTGACGAACATGTTTTCCCAACGGTACTTACTTGTATGTAGTACACACTCAGTTAGTGTTAAAGGCTTATGTACTAGGCTTACAGACTAGGGCAAAATTTTATGCTGGAAAAAGGCTGCCAGAACTGTGTGTGTCTGTGTGCAAATGCTTTAATTTTTATATAGAGGTATATATGAGTATACATACACAGACAACTATATATAAAGTTACATTTATAACTCAGATAATATGATCTGGGTATTGTAGTTCCAGATGTAAAAGCTTCTGCAACATGCACAAGTAAAAATTAGAATCATTTCACCTTTCAAGGTGAAATAAAAATTATTCTCTTCAATACTGAAAAGCATTTCTTTAGAAAAGCAGGGCCTAGTTTTCAATAATAATATCCTAACTCAGTACTTCAGCATTTAGCAATGCAACCAGCCAAACCTCAGTGTAGCACACCAGTCTGAAGATTGAAATGTCTGGCTATCCTGTTGTAAGGCTCAGCCTTGTATTCTGCTTTTGAAGTAAATGTTAACCTCCCCAAACCAGGGGAGAGTTTGGAGTAGACATTTCAGAGCAGAATTTCTATCCTTCTCTCCTTTTCTTAATTTTTTTTTTTTTTTTTTTGGTGCAGCCACCAAAAAGGTCTGGCTTCTGAGATTTTCAATTGTTAGAAAATGGGAATAGTGCCATAAAGGCATTCTTACTTATTAAAGCTTCTCTTGTGTTTCTCTACCTGATGTTTTTCTTTGTGTAATGCCTGCCTAGCAATACTGGCAAATTGTTTCTGAAGAGCTACGGAGAAGAAAAGGCTTTGATCCAATAGAAACACACAAGTGTAATAGCAGCAGATACCTTTCATTTTCCACTCTTTCAATGCCCCCCTTCAATTCACAAAACATACACTCAGTGATTAAAAATTCCTGTCATTTTTGTTTTAGAAGCAGGGRACCTACAACTTTAAAGTGTGGCAAAGTAAATCTTCTGCCGGAGTGGTCAAGGAATTATGTTATTGTCCTGTCTTTATATTTTCCACAATGCATAAAGCATCACTGTCCTTAATTGTTCTTTCATCTCACCCATTGACTTGAAATCAGCATTGCTCTCCAGGAGTAGTATTAGCTTGAGAACTGGTAAAGAAAAGCAAAGAGGCTTAGCATACCTCAGCACTGCAGATTAAGTGCCTCTTCAAAGATGTCACCCCAGATGTGGCAGGCTACATTCCTACTTTCCCCTGGCAACAGCTGTGGAGTCACATCAGTGCTACTGCCTTATGTTCCCGAACATTACGAGAAAGAATAAAAGCTGCCTTTTTAATGGCTTGGATTTGTGTTGGAGGCATAATTTTCTGTTTACATTTCAAAAGGGCATGCCTTGTTGTGTGTTTTCACTGTTGACAAATATGAGTTGATGTCCCATAAGCAATGCTTCCTTTTTGGGCTATTTGATAGTGCTCAGTGTATTGGTTCAGTTCATCATTCCTCTTAGAGGCTGCAATCTCTCTCTCACTAGGCTGTGATTACAAGCAACTGCTTGTAAATTCTTTAATGCCTTTGGTTGATTTCAGAATTGTTTTATTCCGCTTCCAATTAAAAGTGGTCGGTGTTGTTAGATAGTGTGAAGGGGCCCAAACACAGCCAAGCTAAATGTGTGGCAGACAGGAGTAAAGGAGGCTTTCAGGAGCAAGAGCAGGCTTCATTTGGAGTGAGATTGTCCACACAAGGGCAGTGAGTAAAAACTGCACAACAACATTATGCAAGGGTGTGAATATTTGGCTCTTCGTGTGTGCCTCAGAAGTTAGAGGAGGATTCAAAGTTAGGCTGGGTTCAAGCTGTGACCTAAAAGTGAAAGTTTCTGTAGTCCAGCCAAGGCCTCTGAATCATCTCTTTTCCACTCTAAAGAAATTATGACCCAGAAAAATAAATGCTGCTAATGAAAATCTGGTAAACATAGCAATGCTTACTCTACCTTACTGCTTCTGAATAGCTATGATTTACCTATACTGTAGAACTGATAGTATATTGGATTCTGAGGATATCCATTTATTCCAGAGCTTTTTGCAAAGAGAAGGCTTCATGCAATGCACATTCTTTGTGTCTGTGTGTGCCTTTCACTTCAAAATTTCTAATGCATATCATTCAAATTGTATTACTTCTGACATTTTCCCCAAACTTCCCCCCTCCCACTTCACTTACTGAGTTACTAGGTCTTGACTCTCTTTCCCAGCCATGAATCGTTCCCTTGCCTCATCAGACAGTGAGTTCCACCTCTTTATTTAGATCAGTCCTGAAAGCTTCCGTTTTCTGCTAGGCTGCTTCCTCTAACTCACATCAATATTAGATAGTCTCATTGATATATTTGAGGGATTCTGCAGTGCTAATCTCTAGATGCACTGGTGTCTGACCTGTGTCTGATTATATACTGCACATTTTTTGTAGCGGTCACCACAGCTTGCTTTGTTGCTTTTCCATCATTTAACACATTGTTAGAGCATGCCTAGCTAGTAAAAATATGCTTATGGTGTAGATAATCCAAGATTAGATGCTGTTCAGTAGCTTTCACATAGCTAATTGATTGACTTGGAATCTAGCTTACAAATTTATCACGTTTAACACTCACTTGTGAATACATGTCAGTCACTGTCAGAGAGGAGAATGAATTACAGAAACTCCTGGTCTGATCCTCTTGGAAGTTCACACATTTCCAAGGCTATGTAATATGAGGGAGTATGCTTCCTGAAGGTGACACACAGTGTATTTAGGAATAACCTCAGTGAAGATGGTGTAAGTGGATCTACTTCATCTACCCACTAATAACTAGCAGTTTTAAGTGTGTGACCTATTCATAATCCTCAGAATATCCTTTTTATAAGTGGTAGTTGGATGTTTCTGAATGGAAATGGTTTATCTCTGTATGGTTAATAATTGATTGATATATGTGTATATTACCTATTTTAAGTTTCACCTTGGTGACAGAGGTACGAAAAAACCTTTCTTGTTAGGTCTCTGTTACCCAGAATTGATTTGTACTGTACCTAATGAACAAAATGCAATTTTGTTTACGGAATGTGTCCTCTATATGTAGGTCATGCCTATGAATATCCTAGCTATTAAATGACATCAATTCTACCTACTTATTTAAGATGCAGGATAACCTAAAAGGAATTTAGTATTAGAATAATAGTTTAGGACAGTGAACCTGAGTTTATTCCCCACAGAGCATTTGCTGCTTGCTCTGCTGAAGAGAGGTAGTTCTGAAAGCAGCAGTTCCTCTGCACTTCTTGCACCATCCACAGACATCCAGACTCCTTGTTACAGATCAGAATATGGATACACAGAGGCTAATGGATCTCTTTTCCCTGTGAACATGTGTAAGGGAAGGAGAAAACAATCAGGTGTGAGAAGGCAAAAGGAAAGGGAGACAGTCAGTGAAGACAATGTGAAGAAAATGCTCAGAAGAGGCAAAACCTTAACATGTTGCTGCATGAAACAGAGAGTAAAATACACAAGTGAAATGTACAATTSTCCTTCTAGCTATATTTTTCTAGATTACTGCAGGAAGTATTACCATACGTTGTGACTAGCAAAAGGTGTGGCCCATGTTGTCCACAATAGAATTTTCACATGCTTTTTATTTTTAAAAGAGCAACAATTTTTTGATGAACTATACAATAGTTGTTTTTTGGCAAATTCTTGCTTACTCATAAGCTTTATAGAGATCTTATTTGTCTGATTATATGGGAAAAATTCTTTTTTCTCATCATCCTAAAGTATCTGCTACCACTATAGTTTCTGAAGAACATGAATGGAATATCTCAGAAAAAAAAAATTATTCATAATAATAAAAGCCTCTATAGTAATGCATCAATTTCATCTTAGCATGCAAAAAGTTTTCTGTGTCTGTATTGCCTCCATTGCAATTACACCAGAAAAGCACATAGCAGAGTCATCGTGAGTAATACAGGAAAGTGATCTGAAAAGAGTCTGATCTGCTAGGCAAATTAATACACATTTTTATTTCTGTTGTACATATGGAATGCCCATATCCTATAGATGTGCATATGATAAATTACAAAATGCACAGTCATTTTGGCCATGCATTTACTCAATTTGCAAGTGCAAAGGGTAAGTGTCTTACATTTGCATGAACAAACAGTAATTGTCCTTGCAAATGTACTCCTAAATTATCCAAAAATCTAGCCCACACAATCATCAGATCATATCAATGAAAGTAAAATGCTGCGTTTGATGCCTGAAGAAGCTAAAGACCTGATATATGCAAACTGTTTTGATACAGGAAATGATAAAAAAGTTGTGAAGGGAAGTTGTACTGTCTCCATTACTTTCATTCACTGAAACTAGGTAGATGATTTCAGTAAGAGACTTTCTCAGGTGTGTACTTTAAATTTACAAAGAGGGAGTTTGATGCAAGTACTACACATTCAGTCTAAATATAACATTCAAGATCAAATTATTCTCTTGAACACATGTGCATAACATGCACTGGACACACACGTGGGTGACAATGTCATTTGGTCCGCAGGGCTTAACTAAAGCCAAGGAAAGGAAGCATAAGAGTATAGAATCAGTGGCATTACTGCAACAGCTCATCCTGTGAATTTAAGTTTCTGGGGTCTCAGGTCCTACATACCATATGAGCTGTAATACCTAGACACAAAAGGATTAGTGAAGGACAGGGTGACAGCTTGTACTATGAATTCTCCTTCTTTTGTGAATCCAGGCCAGACATTTCATATTATTTTGCTTTAGCTACTTTTAAATAGACTGACCTACAAATATTTAGTGTGTATTTAATACATGTATGTAATGCGACATGTGTCACGTACATTATGGCTGAAAGTTGTGCTTTGTGACAGCAAAAATTTTATTCAACTTTTTATTTTTTTTAATCTTCTTTCAGGTGTAGACACAAAACCATCACTGCTTATACTTCTCTGTGACAGGCAGCCACAGCTCACGTTAGTCAGCATTAACAGATCTCAGTTAATTCATTTGCAGGCGCCAAAGAGCAAGTGTAAAACCTGGCTGTAGTTTTTAACTTCAAAAAAGAGCTCTAGGTCTCAGTCTAGCAGAAACTGTGCATCTGCATGAGAAAGTAAATCTGTGGAAAATATTAACTGTATAAAAGAAGAAGAAAGAAGAAGAAGAAGAAGAAGAAGAAGAAGAAAACTGTATAAAAGCTCTCCAGAAAAGGAGAAAATTTCAAAAGTACTTTTACTCGCCTAGTAATAACACTGAGTTATTTGCCTGATCTTGCATCAAAGAAAGTCTCAGTCCTGTCTTAGATAGAGCAGATGTCACAGAAGAAACAGCATCCATCAGAAAGGATGTTATGAGCAGACACAAAAACACTGCTAGGGAAGACAAACAAGCCAGCAAAGAAGGACTTAATTCAGGAAAATAAAGGACATAGAAGCAGTCCAAGCAACTAAGATCAACCTACAAATTAAATTAAGAAGAAAAGCCTTTACAACTGTAAACATATCCAGAAGATCTGTCAGGCCTGGGCGAAAAAAGCTACCTCATTCTGTCTTTTATTTGGTGTGTATTTGGTGCTTTAATAGATGAAGTGCGACATTCCCCCTTCCCCCCATATTCTCAAAGGTCGCATATTTAAAATAAGTAAGCACAAAAGCTTAGTCATGGGGAAATCTGTGTGCTAATATTACTGCTTTATAGAAGTCCTAGCAAAAATGTGATAAATACAGTTCCCACCAGAAACAAGAGAATACAAAGTTAGGCACACTGTAAGTTTTAATCTATGTAAAGCTTCTACGTGCTTCCTTACCTGACACTGGCATGGGCCACAGTAGTAGCTAATAATTTTCCATAGCAGTTCCTATCTCTGAGATAAAAGGCAGAGAAGCCATGTGTTTTTTTCAGAATGGCTAATCAGGGTCAATCAGCAAGCATACATTTAGTTGCTCTTGTTGCTATCCTTGAGATAATTCGAACTATCTCTATGATCTGGAACAAAAGAGAGAAAATGGAGTGGGAGAATGGGGAGGGGGGAGGAAGCGTGGTGGAGAGTCAAGAATCTGGACAGAGAGAAAAGGGAAACCAAGACAAAGGCAAGCAGTAAAAGAAAGATACTATGTGCAAGAGAATCTGCAAGGGGAATGTTACTCGCTGGACAGTGTCATCACACAAAATTTGATTTTGCATGCCTAGACTGAAGTGTTTCTTGATCTATTTTAAGAATCTTTTTTCTGTTTGCTATTCTCTTCTGTACAAAACATGAGAGACCTACTACACCCAGGACTCTCCTCTCACTTAGGATGAGAATGATTCACCAATGTGTAGAGCTGGGAGAAGAACAAAGTTGAAGAAAGGAGAGAAAGCTCTGGAACCGTAGGGAAGCATAGACAAGAGGAGGAGGAGAGAAAAAATGAAGGTGGTATCATAACAGAAAGATCCGAGAATGGATAAGAATAGGGACCCATAGGCATTTTCAGGACATCTTGGGCAGAAATATGGTAGGTGAGCTGCAAAGTACTTGGGCAGTGAGTCTGAGAGATCCAGGCCATCTTAGATCTGCAGCACTGTGCAGACCAACTTTAAAGTGCATGTGTAGTAGGGCAAAGACATCCAGGACGTTCTAAGCTCATGACAGATGATCTGAACTAATGATCTGTGCAGGTACAATACTGAAACATTGGATTTGCAGATGTCCAGAAGTTCCCCAGGTACTACAGTTCTGATCGAACTGTAGAGCAAGTGACCAAATTCTTCTTTTACTACCCATTCAATTTTCTGGTGAAAAAGAGAGTGTCTGTGGAAACTCTTATGTCTGGTTGCCTAAGGAAGTCTACAGAATTCATAAAAATGAGCACAAGTGAAATAGGTAATAGAAGAGTGAAGACCTATCACCTGCTAGAAATCAAAATCTCTTCACAGTTAGTGACAGCAGTTATTGTGGTCAGAAGAGGCAATGGCAGAGTTGGAGGAGCAGCAGTAATGCCTGTACTATCTAAATACCTATAAGTAAGGCACCGGCACAATTTGAAAGATCACAGAAAAGGGAAAACAGAGGAATAAAAAAAGCAAATGCTGGCGTATTACAATATTTCCCAATTGCATCCGATTACAAAATGGCTTATAAGACTATTCCTTGTCAAATTCAACTTTAATGATTTTTTACCAATAAATCATTTAGTAGGTGCAATCGTATGAACAACCATGCAGAATATAATGGGATAAATGAATTCTCAGAAGGTGTAAAACAAGTGTAGACAGCTCTACTGTAGCCCTTCTTACTCTGTTCTCTCTATAGGCATGTAGGGTGAGAACGGATAAGGTCAGAGCGTGTTGCCTGCCAGTAATCTTTGCCCAGGAAATACAGTCTGACTCAAAGTTAAAGAGCTCTAATTTGTAGTGGTGTACCATCAGGGAAGAAAAGGCAAGCGGAGGGGAGGAAATGTTGCTAGAGCCAACTTTACCTCTAACTCACCGGTTCTCCCACCTGCTGCGCTGGCATAGCTGAGAGTTTAGTCTGGTGAGAAATGAATGTTTGTATTGCCCTTTTAAAGATGTGGTCTGAAAGCACTTTATGAGCCATGTGTATTAGTGTTCATATTTGTGTGGGTCTGTTGAGTTTTAATCAATCAGCCTTGTTTCAGAAGACTTTTTAATTTTGCTCTCATTAAGTATGTGTGAGTTTTGTGTGTGTGCAGGCGCATATATTTATCCCTGTCGGCAGTCAGAAGATTACATGCCCTTAGTTAACATATTGTACAGTACTACAAATTCTCATGAATGTCACTTATCGCAAAGGATAAGTTTGTCCAATGGAATGGAACGGAAACTTTCTAATTTTCAAACAAATTGCCTCTGCTAAATACACAGATATTTACTGTCTGTGCTTTTTTTGTATCGTGCTTGTAAAGTGCAGTTGTTCCATTTACCACTTCTCCTTTATCTGAGGAGTCTGTGGCAAAACCACTGTCCACTATTTAAGACGTTAAAATAACTCCAAAGCGTATTTAGAGTTGACACGCATTAATATAAATCTTTCATGTTGTCCATGTTGTTCCAGGGAATATAGCAGTCAATATGAAGTTCTTAGGTAATCGTGTAATCACAGCAAAAATACAAAGGCAAATAAAGCAAATTACCTGCTAAGTAAGATTCCAAGCATTTATCCTGCTGAAATCGAAATCACCCCTCTGTCATGGCTTATCCCTCTGTAACATAAGTAACTCATTTCAATGCACATAAAAAAAGTCTCCAGCAACTCTTTTGTTCTTCCTTCTCTCTTTTTTCAGTAACACTTTGTAACCTTTAGTTCTTTCATTCCTACTTTGGGCTACAAGGGTATAAAACCTGTAATTAACAACTTCTTTATTGCCGCCTCAATAGTAATTGCCATGTATAGCCTTGAGGTACTAAGAATAAAAAATCATTTTCCTCCCCCTGACTCCAATATTTAACTTGCACTCTGTAGTTATTATTAGGATCTTGCCAAAACTTCACCTTTTGCAAGAACCTTGTGATAAAAGTGTAATCCGCACACAGTGACCTCTGCATGCAGCAATCAATACTTATGCTGTAATATTTCCCTTTCTTGCTGTTTCAGAGTAGCCTTTAAAAAAAAACAGGCTGGGAAGAGATTAGATTATCAATTATCATGAAACTGTCTGCAACTTCAAAGGGCTGCAGAGCAGGGGAAACCACAGTTTATCAGGACTGTAAGCGTCCTGCAATTATCTCTCATGTCACCCAGATGTAGAGCAGTAGTTGGGGGAATAACTTGGGTCTGTGGTGAGAGACTGAGCTGGTGGAAAAATATAAAAGCGGCATTTTCTTTGGAACATGAATCATTGGTTTTGGGTCAGATATTGACAATAAGTAGAATCTTGAATGTGTTAACTACAAGCAGCTCAATCCAATATACTCATGTATCTATGCAGCATGAGCATTTTATTGATACGCAGACATAGGATGCTTTCTTTTTCCCTGGAACTCCAATTTTTACGTGGGTCAACAGATTGTTAATAGTCTGTCAAAGAATGATGCATTGATAGTCAGTAAAACTGCAAGATGTTTGTCCTCAGTCATTCCCACAAGTATTAAGCCTATGGGTTTGCACAGGAAAACAGCTTCACAAGTCAAATAAAACACAGAAGTTTGGAAGCAAAAGTCCAGCTACTGATATCACTTCCTGATATGACGTGGCATTTTTGTTTGGTCTTGTTTTCCAGCGGGATCCATGAGACTCCRCTTTGACCTGTGATATCTTACGGCCAGGCACAATGGAAAATTAATGTAATGTTTATTAATACATAGAAAAAGCCTCTGGCTATACAGAGCACCAAATAAAAACAATTAAAGTAGCATGTAGTCACAAGTCTGGTTAATGTGCAACTTTCTGTGTCAGGATATGATATGCTGAATGAAAATAAGTTCATAAAGTACTTTTACTCAGTTATGTTCCACCCTACTACCGAAGCCAAATATTTACCCTTGAACATGACCACACAAGCACAAGAAAAAAAGAAATTAGCAAAGCTGGACAATTTTATTTGGCATAAGAGGACCGGTCCTTAACATTTGTAACAAAGATCAGGAAGTGTAGTAACAAAGTATGTAACTTACACATGCAGGAATCTCAATGTACTCCACAGCAATGGAGATCATATCATCAATTTTATGTATCATGATCCTTGTTCTACCAGGGACAGGTAGTAACAGTCACTACCTCCAAAAACTTCTAAAAGGTGAGAAATAACACAAGAAAGACACAACGGGGCTAACTTTAGAAACTTCATTTTCTTGCCCTCCTTTTGTTTCTTCCTAGTTGTTTCTCCATGATACAGCCCTGGGTTACTTGTTATTATTGACATCTCCACAAAACTGCTTATCACCCAAGAGACTAGATAATGTCTAAGCTAAGACCAGACATGGTCTCCTTTTGCTTTTAGCCAACCAAACTGTAAGGGTGAAAAGACCTAAACTTTGAGGGAGCCAGGAAGATTAAGAAATTATAAATAGTGAGCTTAGTGGGATATCTGGACCCCCTTGACCTTTTTATTTCTTGTTAAGATAGGAAAAGGGCTATGTACCACAGCTAATAAAATTTTACATAAAAAAATCTCAGGAACATATCTGACCTCTCACAAAGAACTAGAAAGAAAATCTCAAATCATTCACAGTGTATGGGTTATTTCTGCCTCCAGATGGCTGTTAACTGGGCAGTGTAGGGCCACTTCAGCCTTTTTATGGCCCTCTGAGGACCTGCTGGGCATAGAACACAATATTTCAAATAAATACATAAATACAGAGACTATGTCCTGCTGCTTCCTAGAATATCTGGTGTCCATCCCACTAGGGGTCTCTGAAGGCCCATTGGAATATTAAGAGGTCAAAGGGTTCAAACATGAGGAAAAAATAGAGAATCAAATTAATTTTTTGTGGACAGTTTTGTGGCTCATCTTTCCACAGCTGTCGTTTTGCCACCTGCTGGTTTTTAACCTACTTCTCTCCAAACAAGAGTGGCTATAGCTGAAATCTAATCCAATCTTTCTTCTTACAATTATAGGACAAACCCAAACCTGGTATATGCTCAGAAGCTACTCTCCTGAGTTCATTTACATTTGGTCTTGTCTCAAGAAGTACTGGCAAGGCAGGATACCCCAGCTTTGACCACTGACTTGGTGAGGACCTTGAGAGGTTGCAGAATAATGTTTGGTGTGAGGTATTGTGAATGGGATTGGGCTTTTTTGCTTGCTTGTTTTTCTTTAGAGCTCATGCCTCCCGATGAGGAGACATAGGGCATTTCTACAAAGAAAACTTTGCCTCCTGTTTGAAATTGTATTTTATCCCCATCTGATTCTAATACAATCTGGGACTAATACTTTTCTTTGGTAGCTCAAAATCAAAACAATTTCAAACATAAGCTCATTTAGAGTCAATCTGCAWTGAAACATACTCCCTTAGTCAAGACTTCTGCTTACATAGTTTTACTTACACTATTTTTTCTACTAAAAAAACTTCAGACATATTAAGATTTAAACTATGTGCTTCCTACAGATTTATAAGACATTGCACCTAATCTTCAATGATGTCATGGTGCCAGATGATGCAGCTTCCTGGGGAAAAAAAGTGCAGCTAATCAGTTAAACCCATTTAGGAATTAGCTTGAGCATCTTATTGTCAGATTAAACTCTAAAGATTGTCAGTGTTCTTTTGCCAGTGTTAACACCAGACATATAAAGACTATTTTATGTTTATTTAAAATGAGAAAGAGGAAAGATGACTCTTTGTAGAATGTTGTGGTACATCACATCTATTGTAGAAATGCAGTTTGACCTTAGTTGGGTCAGGCCTCCTTTTTCTGCCTGTTTTACTGAAAGAAGGTCCTTTCTAGAACCACCGTACACGTATACTCATAATAAAAAAATGTTATTTCCTGTGTTCCTCATTTCAGGCACTCAAGGAAATTATTGTTTTTTTCTGTAGCATGTAATTGGACATTTTGCATCTGCTTTTCTCCCTGTATTTTTTCTCAGAATGTGATTAAAGAGGGTGGAAAGGACACAATATAATCACTGGGCAAGGCCCGCTTGAGTTCTGAGCTGGGCAGAGCCTTGGGAACCATCTACATTAGCATTCAAATGAGAGTCAGAAGTGCGCTTCTGAAGCAAGTCTCCCCATCAACCCCATTTACTACCACTGTCTAGGTGTGGAGCAATCTCAGCATAAACTGGACTCCTTTTGGATGATACTGTACCAGAAGATGCACTTCGACCACTAGTGAGTGTTCACTTCACAGGGGCACTTCAGAGCTAGTCTAAAGAGACCTCCCCCAAAATGCACACAGTGTGGATGGTGGGTCCTTGGCACCAACTGTGTCACTCTATTGATCCACTGTGGTGCTGCATTACTTGCTAATTTAGAAATAGTCATATTCTTTCTCTCCACATCCTGACAAACAGAGTGGGAGCAGGAGGGACTGCATTATGGGAGTAGGCTGATCCATGTTGCACAGTTTGCACTGCATGTGCTTGTCTGAGAATAGGGACAATTAAATATAACATTTGACATAAACAACATCCCTGTGGAACAAGGACACCCTGATAGCCGAACTGTTATTTATGTAACTGGAGGGTTATATAAATCAGTACTATAAGGCTTTGGGGGTAAAAACCGTTTGTTTGTCAGGCCTCTGTGTAGTGTCTGGCTCAGGGAGGCCCTGATCCATGACCTAGCCTCTAGGCACAACCAAAATACAATAAAAAGAATTTGCCTGGCCACTAGGCAAACAGAAGAGAAAGATAGCTCCTGCCCTGAAGAKCTTACCTCTCCTGGTAATAAAGGAATGGTTCTTTCATATACAAACAGACAGCTCAGATTGTTTAGATATCAGGAAACAAATAGAGTTTCCAAGTCCACACATTCCCCCTCATTAAGCGATTGCATGATCTGAGGTCTTGACAGTGAAATGATCATTTAGCTAGAAGTTTACTGAAGTCAAAAAGCCAAGCCAAAAACAAGCTACTGTTTTCGATATTCTCGACAAACAGTGCAGCATAAGATTTAAAATATAAATAAGTCAAGGTTCAGCTGGTAGAAGCAGACATCAGTTCATTGAAGAGAATGTACCTATACCAACTTAYACCAGATGAAGGTCTTGAGAAAGAACTGTTCTTTAAAGTACATGCCTTGATACCTGCCTTTTCCATTGCTTGAAGGCACCCTAACTGGCTCGTTCAAATACAGGTCTTGTATATACTGCCCAACAGGAATGTGCTCTTTACAGTTTGTATTCCCGTCTATGCGCATATGCTATTCTTGCTGCTCCAACTGTTTGTTCATTCACCCTACCAAAGCCTTGTTTCTTTGGCCTTGCAGTTGTCCACTGGAATTTCCTAGCAGAGCTGGCTGAAGGTTTCTTAGCAGTGCAAGTAAAATGGGACTGTCATTGCAAGAGTAAGGGTCCAGGACTCAAATCATAGGAAGTGGCAGATCTGGGATGCCAAGTTGTTAAGGAGAAAGCCTTGGGAAAGTCAGGCATGCTGCTGCTGCTGCTGGGAAGAGTGGAGACAGTGCTGGGGGGGGCTCTGTCAGCAGGAGCTCCCTTGTTCTCTTGGGAGCAACAAAAGCCAAGGCTTTTCAGGGCTTTCCTGGTGGGGACCATGACTGTTTCGCTGCTTAAAGTAACTGCCTATTTTGTGTAGTCAATGAGGCAGTTTCCAGTTTAGTGGCACAACCAAGGACACACTGGCAGGAGGAGCTTCTTAAATCAGCTTCATCACCAAAGGCAGCATTTCATGAAACTGCTCCCTCAGGTAGGACAGCCATTTATATCAGACATAAGCATGTAATGGCGTAGGTGGCGTTAAAAGTCAGATAGATGGCAGTTTGGTGGTGTAGGCAATAAAGAGTTCAGTCATTCTGGAAAATAAAGGTTGCTCATTTCACAAAGCATGGTCAGAAACACAGCTCATACATGACTTCATTCTTTTTTTCCTACCACTGAAGGTAGCTAAGAACAACATATTCCAATCCCAGTAGCATTGTTGTGATTTCTTGTGTCTGAGAAGCCTTGGAACAACAAGTCCTCATCTGTGTCATGTGTTTGTGCAGACCTTATTAGAAATGGTGGGGAAAGCAGTCGTCCATCTGTCCATCTGAATATTGCCCTACTTTATCATTAGGAATTGACAACTATTTTGTAAATGCTAGGCCAGCATTGTGCTGGAGTGTGTTAGTGAAGGTCCATTGCCTGATGGACTTTAAAACTGGAAGAGATCATCTCTTCTGACAACCTCTCTGTCTCAGACCAATTTAACTCACTCATCCACATACTAACCCATAGCACTTACACAGATGTGTGCAAGCAGAGACACTATGTAACAGGAAAATACAAGTTACCAGCTTCAAGGGACTTTTATTGAGTATACACAAAAAGCATAACAGAAGAAGAAAATGAATGTCAGGGCAGGATTCACTTCATCTAAACCTTCAACCTAAACACCTAAAAATTCACATAAAGTTGATGCTAGGTCTCTCATCTGCCTGTTCAGTCAATGGATAAGCACCTCCTGAGTATGAGTCATCCCACTTATCTAGATGTTTTTCTGTGAAAATAGTTGATTGCCCTCTGGAGGTGCTTGTCATCTCCACTTACAACAGAAGGAGCTTGGGTGACTAAGCTAGGCCAGACACTCAACTATGAATATGATAGAATTTAGGTGAGACAAATGTCATCTGAAGAAAGAAAACATGGTTTGCAAAAAAAAATAGAAGTGAAAAGACATCCGAGGTTTCAGAGCAGCACATACAGAAATAAACCCTGCCTATATTTGATCTTTGTTTTAAGAATATTATCCATGACAGTGGCTCTGACCTTCTCTGTGAGGTAGGGAAGGGCCTAAGCACAAACAGCCCAACAGTGGAATACTCAAAAGGATCTAGTCTGACTTCTGCTGTTGTGAGAGGGAGTTCAGCAACTGGATGCTTACAAAAGTACGGCTTAATGTGAATTGCTGATGATGAAAGAAGGTAAATTTTTAGGTTTCTAATATGCAGTACAAATAAGTGCTCTTAGTGTAAGAGTTGCAAAACTTTTATTTTCAGTGTTCATTTAGTCAGAAGTATTCATGTACAAGTCACAGCTCTCTCTAAGTTCCGTACATTACAGAATGTTACAACAAACATCATAATTCCTGCAGGACTAAGCACAGTGAGCACAGAACAAAAAGGGAATAATGATTATGAGCAGGAGACGCTAGGTTGTAGCAGACTGATATATTTACACCTGTTCACTAAAATGTCACATTTACATATATCAATTTTTTAATTATATGTATGCACTGTAGTACTCAGACTTGTTTACATTAGTGGATCCAGAGTACTAACTGCTTGTTTTAAATATAAATGGAAGAATAAATCAAATAAATACAGTATGAATATGCATTTGGGAAATGGAGATAGTAAAATCCTTAATAATGTCTAGTTTCCACAAATTCAGAATTGACTTAATATGCATCAAAATACAATGAATTTTCTCTTTCAGAATCAACCCCTCCTCCTTGACATTCAGGGCCCCTAGTTAGAGTCCTGGTTCCATAAGTATCAATGGTAAAACTTCCACTGACATCAGTAGGTCCAGAAGACCATATACAAAAATTAAAACTTTGGGCAGAATTCCCCTCTGGCTTCTCCTCATGAAGCAAGTATTGAATGCTAGGCAGAAATGTTGTATTTCTGCTCAATGCTAGCATAAAGATGCAAAAGATAAAAAGAACACAAAAATCAGGGAAATAGCAAAGCAGACCTTTTAGCTATAAAAAGAGATGATATTCACATTTGATTTTAATTGCTATTAAGAGTACCTGTATTTAGATTTTGCTTATGACATTTTGAGTTGCACAGAGTAGGTGATTCTTGTTTGGGAAGAGGGAAGATGTGATGAGGGTTGGAAATTGTAATCCAAGCCCTCAGTATATGGTTCTGTTAACTTCACTTTTCCAGCTAGGTTCTACCCTGATACGTTAGAAGCTAAAAGCTACCTGAACTTTCTTCCCCTTTCATCTTCCCACATGCTGCTGCTGCAAGAAAAGCCAGAATACCTTTGCAACAATGCATTATATTTGTTGCTAGAATTGTAAACGTAGTGTATTCAGACTAACAGCCTTTTTTTTTGAAAGCTCTGTTGCTAATCTTTATTTAAAATAATAATGATAACTATGCATCTTTAAAAGTTGAAGCCCAACTCATTAGTTTAAAGGAAAGACTGAAGTCAGTACAAGAGCTATTTTCATTCTAGGCCATGTTGGTGTGAACATTATCAATTGATCTAGGATTTAAGTGACCTGTCTGGAATGCTTGACAAACAAATTTTTCTCATGAATTATACATATTACTGAAAACCATACTTAATGGGAGACTGGGAAGAGGGCAGGTATTTCCATCACCTAGGGGTGAAAGCCCTGCAAATTAACAACAAGACGGTTCATTGAAGCAGGTAATGGATAGGTCTGTGAAAACAAGAAATCTTTGTGGGAATGACTGTGATTATTCATATAGTCTGGTTGCTAATTATTGCTAGTATGAACATTATTTTAACTGCTTTTAAGAACCTTGAAAATGATGTGATTTGTCAACAGTGTTGTGAAACACTGCAATAGAAGCCATATAAGTAGTACATACTCATTCACTGGAAAAATTTGCATTTGATCATGAAATCAAAATATACRGTCTATATTTATTTATACATAATGATTATGTGTCTTGCTAGCAAGAGGAAAGGGTAGTAGAAAATGAGAATCTTTAAAAAACAGGAGGTATGATATACCACCACAGCACAGTGATACAAGAGCTAAACAGCTACACAGCTAATATGATGCAGAGGGTATACTGCTCTGACTAGAGGTAATGGATGGGAAAGRACTAACCCTGCTATGCTCTTTCCCACATTCCAATTCCAAGCCTAATAATGCCTAAATATTCATGTGCCAAAAGAAATCACTTTCCTTTGGAAAGAGCCTAAGAGCTACACCTTCCTAAGTGCTATATACCACAATGTACATGTATATACACATTTATAAAAGCCATTTCCCACTATAAGTTTCCCTTTTTCCTTTGTTCCTATTAGCAGGCATAAATACTTCATAAAGACTTTGGTGATAACTTCGGCATGTGTGTTTTGCGAGGTTCTRCTCTTCTGTTTTTGTCATTGTTCCTTTCCAAAATCAAATCGGTGCTCCTTTTCCATTTTCATTTACTGCTTTGAGCTATTCTAGGASACTGCTGAACTTTTCTTTTTTGCAGCATGGTTCATTATACTTTCCATTGCCAGTGTTTTTTGGCTTTTGAAAGGACGCTAGATAACTAGCTTTAAAATTAGCTATCACTACAGTATTTTCTCCTTCTGCCATAACTTCAGTCTTGGTTGCTTTATTCCTATCCAGATACTATTTTATAGAACCATAATTTTAAAGCCAGAGGTTCTGTCTAATAACCTACTCTAGTCTCCTGCACAACACTGGCCTTCAAATTTCACGCAGAGATTTCTTCATTTGGTTCCATATCTCTTAATTGCTCTCCATTATGTGACTTTAAAGCCATTCAGAGTGAGATGAGTATGGCATGTCCACCTCTGAGCGGGTCATCTAGGCTCTTCATAAAAATAGAAAGGAAAAGGCAAAGCCTATCAGTTATTTCCAAAAAGTTATCCTAATCTTCCTAAAACATAATCGGATTCCTAAAACATGTTTGGATGAACCAAGTTCTGTTTGCATGGACTAACATCTCCCCATTAAGTTTGAAGGCAGTCTGGACGACCTGCTCAGCAGCAGATGTCCATGCAGAAGAAACCCAAAGTTAAATAAGGGGGCTCTCACTCTCAGCTTTGATTTAAGGCCTTCAAGTGAGGAGGAATTCTCAGATTGTTTCAGTGACTAAACATCATAGCAGGTAAAGATTTACATCTCATTTCTAATCTGAATCTGACTAAATTTTTTTCATTATTGTCATTTCTCTCCATGAGCAGCTTTGTTCTTACTCCATGAAGCTGTGGGATGATGCTTTCTGTAACTACTGCTAGAATGGTTTTCACCTTCACACAGATAGGACTTTTACGCATGGTCTTCTGTATGCTCTCAGACTGGAGCAACCTTTTCCCATCATGAGCCTCTGTGGTCAGGCCTGAAGGAGTGATCACAGGCTGCATAGTACAGCATTACTCCTTCTTCGCCTCTTTCCTAGGTATCGCATCAGCAGGTCATACTCATTTATTGCAAGTGCTAGTGATAGTAAATAAACCGAGGATCAACTTGATCCTTATTTCCTTGGTGCAATTTCAGCTTGAACATCTTTCAGCACCCTTGGCAAGATCAAGTTGGAGACACCGGGAACTTTGCACATAGGGAGAAATGGCTTTCAGAGCAGTACTTACGACACACTGCAAGACCATTTGGCACCATGATTTATTTCACCCTATTAAGGGAAAAACTGATTCTTGTGGGAGATTGCCAAAAACTGGCTTTCACCAAAAACAGTCCCTGAAATTAAGTTGTATATGGTATTRACTGACTTTCAGTGATAAGATTTAAGTAGCTTTCTTTGCTAGAAGGCCAAATTGTTTGAAGAAGAAATTTGAACTTACTAGAAATAAGGAATGGATAAAACAAGCTTCTTTATTTTTGAACATAAATCAGGTACTCACTTATTTGTCTTCCCATTATCTGTCAGCTGTGTGTTTCTAATAATTGGTCAGATTATTAGAGTGGTCATGGCAAAATTATTGCATTAAAGAGACTTTCCTATACTGATATCAGTGACCATACAGACAAGATCATGGAAGGTATTTCATGCATTGGGCTTGCTTAGAAAGCAGTGGCACAATTGTAGAAATTAATTATCTGTGAATATGCTTCACTTGATTTCAAGTCTCCTGAAGATGGTATTCCTAATGGTGGGACTATATGATGGGAGATGTCTCACTAGCCAAAGAAGATTGTCATCTTTTCCATAGATGTTACATTTCATTTTGCCTTGAATATATGTCACTGATGCTAAGCTTATGGAGGCATCACAGATGCAAGTGAAAATAACACATTTCTGGAAATAAATATGTCACAGAAACTTTCTGACAAACATGATGAGATGAGATACAATTAAACACCCACACACTTTTCAAAGAAAGTACTATTGTTACTGATATTCTTTTAACTGTGGACATTTATGTTAACAATATAAACTACCTGTGTGACTATTAAATGTCATATTGATGTAGTCAGCAATCATATTGCTTGCCCATTTGTAAGCTAAGTTTTTCTTCTAAAAATAGTAAAAAACAAAGAAAAAAAMCTGAGACATCCACCTGACTTGCACCATTCTCCACTGAAAAGCTCCCTAACCAAAGTCATTTTTAAAGTGTCATTTCTTCCGAGAGCCCCATATAAAAGGTCTTACCAGCTTATAAATATCTGACTTCTCTCATAATGTGCATATAGGAAACCTCAAGTTTATTTTGTCAAAGGTCTTTTTATCATTGGTTGCATAGACTGGCAAGGTTCCTGCATGCCACTAGCTTTTTAGATAATATTCAGTATTTTCATTGTAATTCTCTGGTCGTAGTCATTCATTTACAAAGCTTACTTGGTCTGGGCTAATAATCTTGCAGATCATATCCTGCAGGCTGTCTGCTAGAATTTTTGCCAGAAGTTGACAATTCCAGTTAATTAACAACAAGGACCAAGCTTCCTGAAGGCTTTGAGAACCCTACCCCAAATCTTATCTCACTGTTCCCACTTTCTTGATTGTTGTGAATTATGTATTTTATCCAGCTGACCATGTAATGTGTAAATTCAGTCTTCATCCCTCATATTTGTTTCCTAATATCTGCTAATTCAGTTTGTTACAGCCAGAACTTCTTACCTTGGGTTGTTAATTTTCTGTTTCCTGGAAAAAACAGCAATAACAAGAGCCTGCTTACACCCCGTTTTATCTAAGGACAAATGTATTAATATTGCAGCAAAATTGTCAATGCACTGTGTAACTACCATAATATATTGCTTGTCACCATTCACATGGCAACTTTTTACTAAGTGCCTTAATAAGTTTTGACTCTAAGGAACATATACTTAACAGTCACCACTCTAAGAAATGGCCTATTCAGGCAGCCAGCCTAGTTTCTGTAAYTGAAGAGACAATTCAGTTCCTCTTCTTAGACATTCCAGCTCAATCACTGGGGATCCATAACCGTGCCACTGGAAATCCAGTCCCTCTCCATCTAGGTGTGGCTAAACATCATTGCAGTGCACTTTGCCCCATGATATGCCCCATGTGTCTGAAAACTGTAGGTTCTTTTCTTTATGTGAAAACTATTCCTAGAAGCTACCAGTCAGTTTGAAACATTTATTGCTTGTTTCGCTGTTTGTAATTCCTGAACCACTGGTCATGTCTTCTACAGAAAAGTTACATCCAATTTAAAAGAGAGAAATAGAAGTCTTGATCTCTGGCTAGAGTAAGCAAAGAGTCCAGTCCAGCTTATATACAATTGGAAGAGATGTCTGAGAATTTCCAGCTTCCTTCCAAGAGAATAATAATAGGTCGGTGGGCAGAGCAGGGGAAAATAGTCTATGAAGGTTGAAAGAGAAGATCTTGAGTAAGTCCTCCAGCAACCGCAGACACCTTGYTACCAGCAGCCAGGTGTCTCAGGTAATCAGGTATTCTCATCTAGGACAACCACAGGYAAAGTGGGTCCCGTGGACTTAGAGAAACCACCAGGAAACGGACATGAAACAGCAGAAAAAAAGGCTGTACTGACAAGTCAGGAAGTTTGTTATCTCCTTAGTGCCTGATTTTGTGCATGGTACACACAGAGCAGAGAAGGTTATGATGATGGTTTTAGGGCTCATACTAAAATGTGTACTCTTTTTGTTCACATACAGACAAAGAGCAGAAAATCTCTTCCTGATGCTTCTGCCTGGAAGGTGGCCAGCTTAATGAACTGCCATAGCTTACCCCAACCTATTTGTTAGAAAGAAAGAAGACAGAACGTGCTGTGATTAAATTTACTAGCCAGTGTGCAAACTATTCTTGATTAGCTCAGTCCTCATCTCTTCATACACTGGCCAGCTTTGCTTTTAGGGGTGTCCGCTAATGTGACTAGGAATCTTAATTGATGGACACCTCAGGAAGAAATTCAGTGTTGGGACATCTCACAACCACACGAGCATGATACACATGGCAAGATCCTTCTTATGAAAATGTATATAGTAGATAGAAAGATCAGTCCCAGTGGCACCCTCTGTTTATATTGGGAAGAATATTACTGTGAATTTTTGTGGACCAGTCTAACGTAAACTGCTAATGACATCTCCTTTGTGTTTACTAGTGTGAAAATCAGATATTGTATATTCTGCTGAAGTTCTCTTTTCTATGTTCTGTTTCTTTTGCAGTCTTCACTTTTCATTCTCTTACAGCTGTTCCTGTTTTCACCCTATTTTTCCATGGATTTTTTAATCTCTCCTACTTTTTGCACGGTCTCTTCTTAGCTGAATACCAGCTCATTGAAGTTCGGGTTCAACTTTGAAAGCTACAGTGTCAGAGCCGGTTTGAAATTAAACAAAATGAGTTTCCTCTTCCTTAAACAGCAGTAAGAAATAATGGATGCTGTATGAATTATGTAATGGTCTTGTCACCACTGTTTGAATACAAATAATGGATTTTAGAGGCAGACCTACATGAAAACTCCACATGCCCAACTTTTCCAGTTTGAGGGGTAGAGAAGTTTTAAAACCAATGCTAGGGTTGGAGATCGCGGTTCAGACTAGTTTCAGATCGTTGAATTCAGTTGCTGACTTGTAGCACTCAAGGTCAGAAAGGAATGAGCAATTCAGACCACCTGGTCTCCAAAGCTCCCTCAGTTCCTCTCTCTATGTAGTCAGTGGAGAGAATGACTGAAATTAGGCACCTACGGCATGTAATATGCCTCACTTAAGCATTGCGGCTACTCTCTCTATTGCACAACAGGGCTTGGACTGGTAGTGAACCGTATTCCTTTGACTCTCTTATACTTTGGCACCATGCTAGTTGCTTGACACCACTTTGAAGGTCATGAAAGTGTGATGGCGTTGGAAGGGTCTTTTACATTCCCTCTCACTCTTCTTCACCATAAAAATCTGACTCAGAAATTGACTTTCAAATCAAAAAGATTTAGTAAGGTTTCTCCATAGTTTCTATCAAGTTGACATGTAGGTAGGAGACAGGAGTGCTGTGCTCACAAACAAGAATGATAATTGCTTTTTTAAAGGTATCCAAGATGGGACACATGCTCTGAACTATTTTCAAGTGTAGTGAGAGCTACGATTATCTCACTTCTTCTCAAGAGAGTCTGAATTTGCAAATAAGATCCTGGACTCCCTGGAATAAAATTTTAGGTTTCTTTCATTTAAATGTGAATTCATTTAGCATGCAAGAGGGTTTTGTTTGTTTATTTTTTTCCCCAAGAGTCAGAAATAATCCAGAAATACCAACAGTTTCATTGCAGAAGAGGTCACCATTTTTCCAAGACTTCTGGGATGAGGAGACAGGATACATTCATTACAACCCTGGTCGAATTCTTCTTGGGGACCACACAACTGTGCTTTATTAGACTTCACTGCTGGATTCCATGTACTTTAACCCAGTTAATCTAAGCATCCCAGACATCACCTTCATTCTGTCTCTCACATTGCTGGAGAAGAGGTGATACCACTTTGTGGTAATTAAGTTATTTTTTAAAATAGCACACCAATAGGTGATCATATCTGATGGAGACATATCATTAATTGCTGTGATAACAAGCTGAATTTATGCTGTATTTCAGTGTTTCATTTTATGAAATCCCATTGCTGGGTAACCTTGTCAAAGATACAGTCAAATGGACTCAGATGCTCTGCTATTTCTAAATTAATGTAGTTTGGGTTATGCTTAATCAGCTGAATCACAATGCTAGCCTCTAATACTTATCCCTATTGTCATTATCCTTATTGCCACTATCTGATCAGATTTAGGGAGCTGTATGCAGTCAGAGTTCCTGCTTGTACTTCTTCATTATATACAGCATGGAGAAACCCCCCTGGCTACCTGCATACTCAACTGCAGAGAATTTTGAAGTATGAATTTAAAGCTATTAGAAATCTATTTTTTATTAACAAGATACTTTTTTTTCCTACTTTTTCCCTAAAGTGAACAATTATGAATTGTAATAACTGTATTCCAAGAATGTTTTATTCTGTCAAAATGGAGAGCTCTCCCCCAGGGCCACATTAGTATCTTTTTCTGTCTAGGAATGCAGCTGTTCCAGGGCAAGCTCTGAGTAATGTCTCTAATCGGCAGATATGCAGAGTGCTTAAGCTAATTATGTAATAAGGGAATCACTCCTAAAATTTTATAAACGTTAATATAGACATTTAACTTCAATTTCTTTGAAAGTTGAACAGGAAATGAGAATTCTTGTGGTACTAGTACCAAATGCTCATTTTTATACTGAGGTTTTAAAATGTCGGGTATTGCAGATCTAATGCTGTATTCAAGCTGCAAATTACTCTCTTTGGCATTGAAATATTGCTGCAATTAAACCTGCAGTAAAGTATTAAAAGGGAAAAAAAAAAAAAAAAAAAAAGCCCAACAACAAAAAATCTTGCATCCGATTGCTTTTACACAAACTCTGTGGATCCCCATTGATCTTGAAGGATGGCCCCTGAAATCTGAGTTTTCGTTTTTCATACACAGAAATACTCTCTTCCATAGCTCTCAGGTAAAGGATTTAAGATTTCTGATATAAGTGGTTCCCCATGAAAGCTAACATTGTGAGACCTATCTGAGGCAGCTTCTTTAACACAGCTTATAATCTACACTTCAGCCCTTATTCATCTGTCTAGGTATATGTCTTTGTTTCGCCATTCATATAATCCAGAGAACCATTCATTTCAATGACAGTCCTTTTTCAGGTATTTGGTAAACAAGCCAAATTTATTTTCAGTTAAAGTATCAGGGGAAGGAGGAGGGAGAACAGTTGGCTTAGACCAAACACATGAATGTGTGCACTCTCTGTCTCTGTTCTTTCCCCAACCCCCATTTTACATTTTTGCACATTCACCCTCTCCCCCCCCCCCAAAAAGCGTTAACATCATAGACAACCATGTCAACAGACCATGTCATATACCCAAATTTAGACCAGAAGCAGCAAGGCCTTCTATTTTTCCAAATCCTTGAGTGGTAAAATAGATCATAGTATTTGAGGTTTGCACATACTTTGCATTAATATGTATCTCTGGAACAGGGGCAGAGCCAAGGGTCAATCAGAGCCGAGGCTCTCTTTTTCAGACTGATGGCTATATAGGGATGTATCCATCTAGCTACAACTGGCCAGCACTTGACTCCATGTCATCACACTAGAGGGTGTTGTTGTTGTTGTTGTTGTTGTTGTTGTTGTTCTCTGTTGAGGGATTCTGGGAGTCCCAAACTCGAGTGAGTCCAGACTCCGTGTTAAGGTTTCCCAATTTCTAGCTCCCCATTCATATTTCTGTAAGGAACTTCTGAAACGCAGCATTATAAAATAAATGCAGCTGCTCAGTTTCTTGCTTAGAGTCCTGCCCCGTTGTATTTAGCCAATCTTTGATCACTGCAGAATACGCCTTTTGGAACAGTTTTGCTCATACGTATGCTTCTCAACAGTCACCTGTCRAAAGTGACTGAGTCCTGCTTTGTCTGAGAGGGCAGTTGTGTCCTTCACATCACCATCTGGGGACCACATCATTGCCTCTGAACATATGAGTGACAAAAGCAACCTTTATAATCCTTGACTAGCCCAAGATTACGACCTTATCTTTGTGAAGACTTTGACCCCATCAATAGAATGGGTAGAAGCTGCCCCAAATCTATCACTCTGAGAGGCTTACGGTGTCCCTGCTTGTCACATTATTTCGGTATGTAGACTTTTCTCCCAAGTCCCTAATGGGTCTACGCAGATTAACCGTAATGCTTATACGAAAAAAATAGAACCTTAGCCAGAGCAAAGTCGGTATCCTTGATATATGGACGTTATTTTTTCATTCAGAATTCAGCTCCTACCTTTTGCAAACCACAAGCTAACTAAATCTAGCCATCTGCCTAAATTATTGCCCAAATATAACAGTGGCAGAAAAAACCAATACTGGAGTTGCACTTACCGAAATTTCAACTCATCAGAAACTAATCAAAATCATATTAAATGTCTTATATAGGAGACAAACAGAGAGAGAGAAAGCATGCACAAAATATGTTAAGGGTTACAACCTTGGACAAGTTCTCTACACAAATCCAGGCCTCTGTTCCGTTTCCACATTACTAAATTAGCATGAAATGCCATGAACTTCAAACGATAATGTCAATTGTCTTTAGCCATTTCTTTTATCAAAAAATAAGCCTTTATAGATTTCATATGTTGACTAAGCCAAAGGTATGGTCAGCACAGAAATGTTTACAGATGGCAGAATTCATGTTTTTAAAAAAAGGATCAAAGGGAGGTTGAGAATATACAAACCCTGGTGGTTAATACACACTCATAAACAAATAAATAAACTAGCATGGTGCTTACTGCATATGGCCAAACTATCTGTGTAACTGAGTGAGGCTATACCATCAGCGTGTCTTTGTTTGAAACATTCAGTACAAGCCCCCATGTCCCCACCTGAACAGGACTCCTTAGATAAGGTCCTGTCAATATTCTCACTACCAACTCCAGTTTTTAGGGATTTATAACTTGGCTGTAAAATTTCATTTGAGGGTTAGACTTGGCAGACAAGGTCTCAGTCTGACAGCAGTGTTTTTATTACATTATTTTAAAATGAAGTGGCTCTTTTTAACCTTAAGGAAGATGCAAAAAGCATGTAAGTTAACCAGTTTCAGGAGGTATTTCGCTGCTGCTATAACTCAAAACACAGGGGGTTTTCTTTTTTTTTTATTTCTTTTCTTTTCTCCCTCAATGGGTGTGTGCGTGCCTATAGGAATTTCATTAAAGACACTGCATTGACAGTTACGGATACAGAACTCTAAATACCTACAGACATCCCTCCTACAGACTAAAATGATGAATAAAATTCAAAGCAGTAAGTCTGATCTATGTAATTTAAGCAAATGAAATCAAATTGAGTTCACAGTGAAAGGACTGATAGTTGTTCTTCTAAGAAGCACCTACAAAAAAACTGTTTGAGGTGCTTGTCAACAGTAGGAAGTAGTGGTCAGATAGAAGGATATATAGTCTAATATCTACTCGACAGAAGGGTGTTCATCCACCCCAGAAAGAAATAATACTGTAATCCCTTGTAAATGGGCAAAATGTGAGTCTGGACCTACTGGGGTGATGCTCAAARAGAAGGTCCTAATACCTGTATCCGTAATAGTTTAAAAATCAGAAGTATCCATTCAAATGCAAGCTGCCTTTGTGTAAGGAATCCAGCAGACTTTATTGTATGTCATATGATAACATTTGATTGGCTATTAAAATAATCTACATTCTTAATTATTTTTAATAATGGACTGAATCTTAAGATGCCTATTTAACAAGAGTTTCTTATAGTTTTTTTTTTAATTAATCTATACTGAGTATCTGACCTGAGACATTGTCAATTAACCTCATTTTTTACCAGAGGATGTTAGACCCTGGCTGATAARTCAGGTACTTTTGTAGTGTATTAAGTTGAATGTCCACAAATTGAGACACATTCATTAATCCCTTCTGAAAATGTAGCTCTGAAAGGTCAGTCAGTATGGAGCATTCTGTGGCCATTTGGGGAAAAACTTAAGGACCTGCAGTCAGCATGTGAAAAAAAGGACCTCTTTGCCAAGAAGAAATGCAATACATTTAAATTATACAATTAAGGGAGAAAGGGAATGCTTTATGTCATGTATTCTGGCTTTATGTAAGGGAATAAGGACATCACTTCAGCTTTTTGTGATCTGTGCTAACACTCAAAGTTTACATAAGCCCAACGGTGGAGCCTGCTGCAGGGGTACATTGAATTAGAACATCCAGTTGGCTTGGGCAAGTGGAGGGAGGGAAGAAGACAGACTGCCAAGAACTTAGTCTAACAAAATGAATACAAATTAGATGCAGCAAATGGACATTCACTGCCTGTTGGTGCCTTTTCTTTCATAAGAATAAAGGTCAGCAAGTACGAAACAGCAGTGTGAGGTGGGAACATAGAAATGGTGGATAGAGATTGACCACTGATTGTCTCTTCCAGTACCTAAGCTTTAAACAGGGAGTTTAACACAGCCATCAAATGAAGCTAGCAAGCATCAGGTTCAGACCAAATGAAAGGAAGTGGTTCTGGTAACACATCTGGGAAATGCTTTGCCAAATAATGTTTTGGACTCCAAAGGTCTTAATGGGTTTAAAGGGAAATTGGACAAGTACTTGGAAGTGAGAGTCTTTGAAGATTACTAAATAGACAAGCCACATCAGGATCAGGAAATCTTCTGAGCTGAAAATAGCAAGAGGCACAGCAAATGCTTATATATATATCAGCTGTGTATACCAATCTTTACTTGGCATCCACTAACGACCACTGTTATAAGCAGAATGCTGGGCTAGACAGCTCCTTCATCTAAGCCAATATGGCTATCCCTATCTATATATGAACATGCAACTCCTCCCTAGGGCTTTGTTGTGATTTAGGATCTGTTGTTGCAGCACAGGGCAAAGCCATGTAGAAAAACTTAACAGGGTTGGATCATTTAGAGCTGTCTCTGCAACACTGAGATGTGTTGGGTAGAAAGATTTTCATATTGCTGATTAAGCATTCGAGGTGTTACACCCAAAATGACAGCATGTGTCAATGTGTCAGCAATGTGTCAGCACCGTGTTAGCTCCTTCCAACACTCTGCTAAATTTCTGAAAATGTCACAGACTTCATGTGTATACGGAAGTGAAGGTCAGAAAGGAGGAAAAGGAGATAAAATGACATATAAGAGCTATGGCCCCATCTGTGTTCCCATGTCCAGATGAGTGTCTCAGCTACCTCCAGAGTGCAGAGTGCATGAGTGAGGCATACACCATATGTACCCTTCCATTCCCAGACTYGCATAGTTCCCAGTATAGACAACCACATCTTTTCCTAATGGGTAAGTACAGGCACAGAAATCCCGGTATCTTGTTAACTGAGCAATAAGCTTGAGCCAGCCCTGAAATTACCTATAGATCTAAGAGTTGGTGTTAGCAGCTGGTAGATACCTAGCGCTGACCTAGAACGTTGTTACCTGCTAGGGATGCCTTGTAACCTCCTCAAGAAGGACAAGGATGCAGTGTGATATTGTGTGACACATCACAGCCTTCTGTGTCAGCTGGCTGCTTACAGAAGCAGCTCTAAATTATGGCAGCCTGGTTGGGATGACTATCGTATCATACTTGAAGAGAAGCATGTAAATCTCACCTGAGGTGGTTGCATCATACTTACCTTCCACTTGTCTCCTCTGCTAAGTGCTCTAGGTTTGCCCTTCCCCTCAGAGAATTTTGTGGCAAAACTTACGATGATTTCAACAGGTACAAGATCAGGTTCTCTAATGTCTAAGTAGCAGCCGAATAGCCACCCGAGGAACACAAGGATGATGACAAACTGACTGTCTGAAACAGGCAATCCACAAGGGTTTTACCTGACCAGACTGCCCAGATCTCACAAATAATGGAATGATTTTGTGCCTACCACACTCACCAAAGGATGATCTGAATCACTTTGTGGTTTTTTTTTTTTTTTTCTCTCTTCCTTTTCTCCTTTAGCAGGGTGGCCAGGAGAAGCATTAACAAGCAAGAAACATTCTTAGTCATGGCAAACCTTGAATACAGACATTCCAGACCTAGTAATAAACACAATAAAGATGTCTAAAACAGTCCACAATGTGTGCATCATTTAGCAGCTCTGCTGTAAGAAGTCAAACTAATGCTCAGGTGCCTGTATCCAAAAATGAGGCATATTTTGAAGGAAAACACAAATGGAAAAATAACTGTATCAACACTTGCTGTACTTGTAGGACAGGTATTCCTGGCATGCCTCCACTTCTTCCCACCTGTTAAAAAGCTGAAGGCAGTGTAGTTTGGAGGGATGGTAGATTCAGAGCTGGTGCATGAAGTTACTGCTAGCTGAATTTGTGGCTGTTGATGCAGATGCTTTCTCCCTTCCTGTTCACTCTAAAGGAATAATTCAGCACTGTTTGAGAAGTTCAGTGGTTTTGAGAATGCCATTGTCATAACAGAGCAGACGTAGTTAAGTCTACAGAACAAATCTCAGCCTCGCTTTTTGACCATGTTACATTCATTGAAATGGGATATTGATAGTACTTTGGAGGCTGGGAGTTTACTGCTCAAGTTCACATTCATCAATGTTGTTAATGAACAAAACTCCTCTTTTTTTCAGTGCCCATCATGAATCACAGGACCTCCTTCCATTACCCTTTCTCCTCCTGCACCAGTCAAGCACCGAGAGGCTATAGAACTACACTTAAGCCTAAACCGTGGTCTGCAGGTCTAAACAACAATTCTGGCTTAGCTCTGCCTTTTGGTAAAAGATAAAGTAGTCTCTGATGGTGGGAGCTCCATGAGCATTTATTTAAAATACTCTAATAGTATTTAAATTATTATTATGATAAGAAATGTCATTACATAAACTATGAGACAGATACCTGATTACAAAAAAAAAAAGGTCTGTGGAAACATAATCAGGGATAAGAAAAAAGGAAACAGAATGTAAAAAGGAAAATCAGGTGGAAAAAAACACTCATGGAGCCATAAAGTAGAACAAATACTGTGGGGAGAATAGTTTGGGAGGCTGCTATTAAAATGGTGCTTAAGCAAGGGGACCGTGGGATGTTTTAGTACTTTAGGTCCCAGTGCATATGTTGGCCACAACCATCTTAGAGCAAAACTCAGGCAGACACCAAATCCTCTCCTCAACTACTGTGATTTTCAATGAAATCAAAGCAAGTGCCCAGCCTGGACAGAAGTCACAGAATACTCCAAAGTCTTGCCTCTTATTCAGGAGATTAAGATCTTGGGGTGTACCACTGTACATACCGGCAAGTCGGTTTGAATATAGTCCCAGTAATTGTGTTTGCCTCATTCATTTCCAGACTAAACTTAAAGCACACTGGTAGTACTACCTGCTTTTGATGGACTATAGCCTTTGTGATCTTTAAATCTCTTGTGAAAAGTCACATGCAGATACTATTTTCAGGCATAGATTTTGAAATATAAAAGGAAAAATTATCAGTGAGGCTGCCAACGCATTGCCTGATAAACTTTAACTAGACGGTGTCATCTGCAATTCGATCTGGTCGACAGCAGAAAATCCTTTGAAGATAAGAAAAAATGGGTTGGGGTTGTCTGTTAGGAGACCGTTTGTGCAACTATTGTTGTTTGTATTGTACTAAGGTGAAAGGACTCTAATACAGGAATAACCATGACATGAGCACTGATTTACTTGCATGGGATTAAGGCCAATAAGCTTGATTCTCCATTCCAGGACAACTTAAGAGTAACACCAAAGTCGATGAATGCCCATCAGTAAAACAGAAGTTTGACTAAGAAGGGAATTAAGTTTAATGAGAACCCCACAGTCTTATTTAAATGTTATTATCTCCACTGTTTCTATTTATCAGTAGCATCATTGATGGRTAAAAGAATGGAGCTTGCATGGTTTCAAGAGCTATTCTCTGCTGAACACATAATAAAGATTTTCAGTGACCAAAAAAAAAAAGGCACTGAAAAGTAATTCTCACTACAACAGTAATGAAAAAAGCAAGATGTCTTTGAAAAACTGCACAGGAGCCACACTGTATAGGTTAATAGGTTAAGACACTTTGATTCACTGCCCACCTGTGTTCAGTGGAGCTTGTTAACTGCTTTATTTTTATCATATGTTAGCTGTCAGTCCAGCATCCATCTTTCTTTCATTTCACATGACATTTCTCCAAGACAAGAGCTAGTCAAAAGATGCGTTAGGACAACTCAAAATTTTGCTTTCCTGGAAATGCACAAAAACATAATGAAGCTTTCCTATTAAAGAGCAGGCTCTCCTGAGGAGAGAAATGGGAACAATGCATTTTCCAGCCCCACTGGAGTCTATTTCCACTCTCCTACTCTGTTTACTATTTATGTCTGTTATACTCCCTTTTTATGTGTATAACTCCTACTGACATTAATGGGAGGCATGCTCATGTAAGCAGAGAGGACAATCAAACCTTAAATGTGTTCTTACTTTGACAGCTAAATCCCTGGGTCCAGGAAATACTACATTTTATGTCAACATGTTCCAACATATTTGATTATCTCATGATATTCTATCCCAAGAAAAAATGTCAGTATTTACCTGTGTTATCCCTCTGTAATATGCGAACTGATCTTTTACATACATCTGATAATAAGTTACATAGTGCAGAATATAGAGAAATTGATGTAGAGGGCAGTAGGAACCTTATTCAAAAAAGTTTGTCCCTTAATCCAGACCTTCTCCACGACATTCACAACCTAATTTAGTGGGGAAAAAATTCTAAATATAAGGCGACTGTAGTGAGGATATTTGCAGAAATAAAGGGTACAGAGTTAAGTGTTATGTTTAAATACAACTTTTCAGCCAAAATACTCCAAAACCTAATAATGTGGCAGTTATCTCCCCAGCAGAGGACAGCTGAGGTGACCTTAGTTCAGCAGGTCTGGTGTCTATTACCAAGACCAGTACTGCCTCAGTTTCCACATCTGTAAAATAGGACCTGAATTACATTATAGTAGCTCATATGTAAATCTTAACAAATTAGCTTTCCAATGGAAAACAATATATAGTACAAAGAACAAACGATGAGTTCATGATTCAATACTTCCACAGCTAAAACTGTTTTACCTTCTATTAATGTTTTGAGATATGAAGACTATAAAGAAGCCTATTTATTAAAAATAAACCTATGCAAAAAAAAAAAAATCACAAAAATATGTTTGGCATTTTCAGTTTGACAGATCTCCTGGGGATTGCTTTACACAAACTGTTAGTGAAAATATCGAAACAAGTTTTCATTCTGTTTTATTCACTGAAAATTACTGGATAGAGCTAAGACCACATAGAGTTATTTAGCCTCCCAAAGTATGGGATCAGGAGTGGAAAAGAACCCATTAGAAACTTTTCTCAGTCCTGTCTGAAGTAGGAGATAAATCAAAGAGTTCACCATCCACTAAAGTTTTCAGGGAGAGGATTGAAGAAAGGCAGCAAGACCAAGGTGTCCGCAAGCCACAAAGAAAGGGTGTGAAGCAACCCTCACAGCTCCAGGAGGACCTGACTTGGCTTGATCTGCCCTGCTTCCCCCTCTCTAGTCCCTTTTCACCCCACCACAGGCTAAGCACCTGTGTCTTTAAGTACTTCTGCCACTCACCCCAGCACCAGGGCACTTTCAGCCCAGTCTCTCCACCAGACAGAACTGGGAGAGTCCACCTCCAAAAGCAGCTAAAAAAACCCTATAGATGGTTCTGGATACCACCAGTTTTTCTTGGAAGACGAAAACACCAGGTAGGAAATTGGGGATCTTACCTGAGAGGGTGGTGCTGACTCAAGAAAAATTAAAATGCTGCAAATTATATAGAGCTGGGAGACTTTCAGTGAGGCCTCCCCTTAGCTGGGGTGCCCAGGAACTGTGTGTTTTACTGAAAATGTTATGTGAACCTAACTCATGACCTTTTAAGTTTCCTTTTTTGCTAACTGGGCACTAATTTTTTTTTGTTCCTCTAATGGAGAGAGAGGAGGGTTTGCTGTGAGGTTGGTTTGTGGAAAGAAAGGTTCTTGGATGCTCTCACTTGGTTTTGCTAAAGGAGAATAATAGTACCCTACATCCTGGTTATCTTTTGCATAATTGTGCTGTTAACGTCTGTGTATACTACGATCAGAATAGCTTAACTGGCAAAAAGCAAAGATCTGATTTTTGTTTCGGAGTCACACTTGTGCAAGGAAAGTTTGGCGAGTGTAGAATCACCTGTGTTCCGTGAGAGCCATGAACGCCCTGCTAGAAATCACATCCCCCTGTGCTAGACCCAAGTTGGATGTAATTGAACATTTAGATTTGATTTGTCCTGCGTAGTTGCAAGACTGTCTYTCTTTTCAGTCCTTGTTATTTTACTTCTATACATAACTATGAGTCTCTATGATGTGCTACCTTTTAAAATGTGTAAAACACCTGCTGAAGAGGAGCTTAGTTTATCTGAGCCTCCTCTTGGCTCATATTAAGCTCTCAGTTCTTAATCTTCAGCCCTGTAACTCTGAGACGAACACAGTCTTCGCAGGTTACAATCAAATTTCTGAGGCTAGACACTAAAAAGTAGTAAGGTCTGACACATTTTAGCCACACCTCGCTAAAGCTTGCTAGCACTTCAGGTCAACGTCGTCATTCCCAGATTAATTCAGAGTATCTATACCCTCGCTTTGCGTAACCTGCAAAAATCTGAGGAAGAGAACAGTTTGCATTTAAAGGGTAGGCAATGGAGGAAAGATAACTTTGAGTAGTATTCCCTTATGTTGCCATTATGACCTATGCTGCTGCCACTACATTGTAAGACTTTTTGCAGGTAACCTGCATGATATACATGCGAAAGTCTCATACTAATGGAGCATATGTATTCACAAGTACAATAATGGATTAATAAAGCTGAGCATAAAGCCAGATGGAAGTTTAGAGATTGGTTTATGCTCACCAAACTGAAAGACTTGCATCAGTTAGAACTCCAGATTGAGACTGGTTTGGACATGTCTGTATGAGTGCTTTTATTTGGCTTGGGAGTGTGCTTTGGTAGCAATTGACTGYGCTTCGTGTGCTTTGGTTTGTGTTGTGGAGCGTTCTCCAGGCCTCTGAAGTGGTTTCTTTTCAGAGGACAATAAACTGGATATGCATTCAGGAGCATACTTAGTGCACACTAGCAGCAATTGGGCATTCAGTCTGTGGGACCAGAGCAGAGGTACTCTGAGAACTACATCAAAATGTACATAGTGTGGGCATTGGGTCCTCGGCACCACCTGTTTTGCTGTATGTATCTGTTCCTATTTGTGTGTACTACTTGCTAACCCAAAGTCTGCACCAATAAACGTAACCTATATAAGGCAAAATGCTGTGCAGCCTGAATCTTGCTGAATATGATTCTCATTGTATGTACTCTTGAGCACTTATCAGGGCTTTGCCCGTCCTTGCATCATTCAGTCTTTTGTGTAATAAAGAGGTTCTATTGTAAAATAAGGTAAAATACTTATTTTGGCTGGATAAATTTTCCCATTTGTTTTTGTCATATTCCTATTATGCATTCATTCTCCAAAAGCACGAATCTTGCGGTATCCTTTTCCTGAATCTGGCAGTACTTAGATCTGAGTCACTCTCTATCATTAATGGATTTCACCTCTGTCAAGAAGAAAAATACTAGCCTCACTTGGCAGACTAGAAATTAAAGCACAGTTGAGTTTATATGATTCACCTTAGGTCATATGGGAACTGTCTGAAGCAGACATTGAGTCTCAGTTTCCCAGATGTCCACCTGGTGTTCTATCTTTTCTATCTATTCATGATTCCTTTCCCATTTGTGGGAGCTTTTTTCCTCAGTAATTCAGATTTGTTGGTTTCAAGGGCTGTGATGCTGCACTGGAAGCGATTGCAMTGGAGCTTTGGTCCATGCAGCGTTCCAGTGGTAATAATGGGAATCAACACCAAGGCAAATATATAAGCTGAAGAGTCATCATGCTGGACTGGAACCAGAAAAARCAAGAGTTTATTTGTTTTGCTTCAGAAGGGTTTTGGTTGGCATGGGGTGAAGTGAATTTAGAAGTCATGAGAATTGAAATATGACCAACTGGCACCATTGAAAGCTAGACTTCTAATAGAAGGAATACTGTACTTTACAGAAGCAGTAATGCAAGCCTGTCTTTAGCTGTGTGAGAGCTTTACATAAAACATCACTAATAAGCCTAAGAGAGTACCTTATGCTCTTGTTCCTTCAATTCTATATGGCCAGTAAGAACCAGGTGAGCTCATGTCTTTTGTGGTAAGGAACACAGATCTACTCCAAAGTGAACTGGGACCACCAAATTCATCCCAAGTTGTRTTTGTCATTGATTTTTAGCCTGTGTGTCAGGTTTTTGCTCACAGAAAGACCTGTTAGTGTGACAGTGAGCATATGCTGTTAGTGTGCAGTAATTGTCCTTTAGCTCCATGTTGGCTGGATTTATTACTGAAAATAATCATGCTGCAACAGAGAAAAAAGTAAATAAAATGTTTATGATCATGGCAAATCTTGTTTCTCCTTTAAATATTGAAAGGGTTGAATGATCTCAATGGCCAAAAATGACCTCAAAATATGTGTGTGTTTGTTTATTTTGGCTTGGCTGACTTGATATGATTTTCACCATAAGCGTTCTTTTCAGCCAAAAAACACATCACATGAGCCAAAGCAGATAACACACACATATACCTCTGAGGTCATCATTGCCTGAATTATTGAACAGGTATCTGCACCTCTTCTGGGCATGCATTTGAATGGGAGCTTGCCAATAATAACAAACGGACTTTTTTCTCTTTGACGAAGAACTGTCATATCCACAAGACAATCCAGACTTTGACTYGTCAGGCATCATAAAGAAAACAAATTTTTTGGTTTTGATTATTATCTTCCTTTAGTATCTATCGATATGAATATGAAGGTTTCAAACCTGTTTTGAAAGAAACACCTTGCATATTTAAAGATATGCCTGATTTTTAAAAACAAGAAAATTGTATTTCCAGTACATGGGGTTGTAGGAAAAAACAGAAAATGAACTGACTGAGGAATTAGTGTTTTAAGTTTCTGAGCAATAAGCAAAGCCTGATTCAGCAGTATGCTTAATTATGCTCCTAACTATAGGTGTAAAGAGAACAGTGAGAATTTTTTGCTTTTTSGGTTTGCTGAATGAACCAAAAATTGGGTGAGGAAGACTTTGTGTCAACCCAGAACAAAACATTTTCAGTTTTAACAGTTTTTATTGGTTGGCTTCACTTTTATTTTTTGCTGTTCCACTTGACCTGAAAACAGGAAGTTTATTTAGGCATGAGATATTTCATTTTTATTTTTTTTCAAATATTTCTGGGTAAATCTTCACAAATTTTGTCAATGAAACATTCATTTGGAAATGGAAAATCAAAAATTTGCAAAACAAAACAGTGTTGAACTAAAACAGCTTGGGTTTTCCGACCCTTTCTTTTGTCTAAAACCGTGTTCTGAGCTTAGAAGTAGTTTCAGTGAGCCCCTGATCATTTGCAGCATCTTAGAACTACTAAAACATTGTTCCAAAAACATTCTSCCAGGCCCAATTTTAAGAGTAGATATTCCTACTGACATCAGTTGCGTTAATCAGTAGCATCAGTAAGTTAAAAGAGGGTGCACTCCAGCCTTGGTAGCACACATATCAACCGTATTTGTTTTACTCATCTGATGGTAGGAGATGATCAGAACTTCCAGGCTTTAGGTGTTAATCAAATGTATACCAGCCCATAGCCTGGGTTACATTTTAAGAGTACTCTTCAGCAGCTTTTTGGAGGAACAGACCTGTTAAAGTGCATCTCTAGCACAGGATTGCCTGTGAACATCTTCCTGTATTTTTCTCTCGTTTGATTGCTTAATGAAAGCACTCTGCCCACCTCTCAAGAAAAAGGCTAGCACAAACTCATTTTATCCTTCATGGTTCCTCTATGAAACCTGTAACTGACCCCCCTCCCATTAAAAACTATAAAAGATTTAGACAACAGGATTAAAATAAAAGACTAAAGAATATATAGAATGTCACACCTGCCGCACTTGTGAATTATTGGTCTCTTAAACTTCTATAACCCAGTACTGTCAGTGATATCCTTTATTTACCCTTAAGGCGCTTGGCAGCTGCTAAATGGCTGTCTATGGCAGTTTGGTGGAAACAATAATAATACATTATAAATCAATGAAAATGAAGTTTTTGCAGTGATAATCTGATACAGATTTGCTAACATTTATATGAAATTCAATTCTGTTTGATTGCATCAGCATATGTTTCATTTCTTCCAGCACTATTGATTTTGAAGGTTCTTTACCCATGTSTAAATTATTGCTGTTACATCTTTGCGTTACTGTTTGGAAATAACCTAGATGAACTGAAACCATTTATTTAATTTTTAGCCTTTTTAAAATCTGGTAATTCAAGTAATGTGATCTGACTTGAGTTTTCAATAGACAAAAGCTGTTAAAACTCCCAAATCTTCTGTATTGTTTATCTGCTAAGACTCCTCTATAATTAAAAATGTGTCGTTATTTCTAGCAAAACTATGAAAGTACAGGAAAAAATTAAATTACAGGCACRACACTGAATTGTTTAGAGTATTCACACCATTGAATAATACCAAGCTTTTTGTGTTGAAATGGCCCTTAGTTAATGCAGAGAGAGCAGTGAGTACTTAATATGTGTACTCAAGTAACTGCATCTGTATAGGTATTCAGGTGTTGTGTGTATAACAGTGATAATAATCATGTTGTAGCACCCTCCCCCCTCCAAGGAAAGAGGTATTGTTGYTATTCCACTGAATAGGCACAACATCTTCTGAAATTAGGTATTTTAAATGGATATGGAAGTGTAAATGACCTGATTTTGAGACCTGTTGAGTGCTGTCTTCCATCTTCAACTCTTGGCCTGCGTATTATGCTTTGAGCATGTCACATATGCATTGTTTGTGCACAGACTTGTTAGTTTATACTTGTGTTTGTGTGTGTGTGGTGCTGCTTCAACCAAAATTTCAGTGTGGCTTTTGCACAGCTATGACACTTAGGGTATAAGTGTCTCTTGGCCAGAACTTGGGATGAGAAACGTAGTATTTTTCCCTTAATATAAAAATACAAATATTGSCAATTTAGCAGAAACTTTGCTTTGGGAAAAGAAATCCTGACATGATCAAAACATTCTACTTCAGCTGTCAGAATGAATTTTATTTTTTCAAATGACTTGATTTCTGAATTTTTCTGGTAAATATGTCAAAACTTAAAACTCAAAAACTTAAAATTTCATTCACCTGAAAATAATTTTTCTTTTAAAAAATTCCCAACATTTCCAAGTGTTTGTTTCGTTCCTGATATGAACCCTGATGAAATGGCAGACTCTCACAGCCCTTCATGAACAAGGATTTCTGCCTAACACACAGGTCAAAGAGAGCTTCAGCTGGTGACTTCTTGATAAAGCTGTAATAGTTTCTGTATGTACATTTTTGGTATTGAGTGTCTTTTACTATTTCTAATGCTCAGCTTCTTTCCCCGCTCAGCTACCTTTGTCACCATTTTAGCAATACACAGACACCCTAGCGTGTACAAGGTACCTTTTCCGTGGAAAACACAGTCACCAGAGTTGCCTTTTCTGACTAAAAAATCCTATACAAGTGTGTAAGAAAGAGAGAGAGAGAGAGAGAGAGACACCTGATAGTGAAACCACTGAAATTAAGTTCCCTTGCTGTAATTTGGTGATCATAAATTACAGCTGTACAGTTTCCGAGCAGGAAGAATTACTCTGGCTCATCGGATCAGAGGCAGAACAGCCCAATATAGTTTCCGTCAGTTTAACTTGCTAATGCCTCTGGCTGCTTCTGCTCTTTACACATGAAGGTCCTAAATACTAGACAGAGAAAGGGACTTCTCTGGTGAAATGCTGGACAGCAGGAGTTAAGGCTACTTACCCCTTTGCAGTTTCAGGTCGTGAGGAATTTAAAAGCTGCGTACACGAGAACTGACAAAACTGTACAAGCATAATTCCCAACCTGTGTCAAGTTCTCCTCTTGAATACTATTGTAAAACCATATTTTTTTCTGGGAAGCTAGGTTTACATGCTTCCTGAAACTGGAAGAAATTCTTTTCACTCATCATCTTCTTGTTTTGAGTCCTGATATTTTCAGTAAGTATAGAAACTATTCTAATGAACTTTAAATTCAGCAAAAGAAGAAAAAGTCAGAATGACTTTGTCATACATCAGGAATACAAAACACTTGCCTTCTTTCCCTTACCCCAAATTCCAGCAGTATCAAAAAAAAAAAAAAAAGGATGCCTGATTAAAATCTACTTTTTAGTGCTGAATTTCATGTTTTTTTCAGACTAAGCCCTTTACATCACAGTAGGGGGAGGAGATTAAGTTTTTAATTGTGGCTGTGTTGTCCAACTGATTTAATCATTTTTTCTATTTTCCACTTATTTGGAAATAAATCCTATTTTGTGAAGATATCCATAAATATTTATTACAAAGTTTGATATGGAAACTCCCTTCAGCGAGGCAGAATTTTTGCTGTTTGCCATCCTGGGATCAGTCACAAATGTCCTACTTTTTTTTTTTAATGACTCTCTGACTGAAGTGTGCATATAAAACAAGAGCAGGTGACAGGAGCCKCAAGCAGTGGGTATGGAATTCTCTCTCAAATGCATCAGTTTTCTTATACACAAGCAAATTAGATTATCAATATGAGAAGATATGTCTTGCAAGGAGCTGGACTTGCGTGCTGCAAGCTGSGAGTCATTTGCCCCCCAGAAGATGCTCAGAGTATCCCTGTGAGTAACTTGGGTTCTTGCAACACAGAGCCCTATCAGAGCAGCCATTCCCATATCTTTGCACAATTGCTACCCTTTGAGTGACCAAAAACAGCAAAAGCTTAAGATGATAAATTTGCTGGATCCAGCAGCCATTCAGAGTTTGAATGGAAATTCATGGATCTTTGATGTTTTAAATGTAAAAACTGTCCTTTTAACTTCTTTTTCCTTTAGCATTAAAACATTAGGTCACAAGCAATTGGATGTTTTACTGAAACAAAGATATTTATTAATTTCTATAACTGCAGTTTACTTTGCTGTGTTTTCTAACTCCTGAGATGTTCTGAGTTTGGAAAAAGAAAATCTGAAAAGAAAATTTCACATTATCAGTCAGTTTGATTTCCTCCTTCTCACTGATATATTTACAATGTTAAATTGTAAACAATTTTTCACTTCATTAGAAATTTTTCCATTAAGGAAAAACAAGTCCTTGCTTGTGGGGAGGGAGGGAGCCTGTTTCTACCAAGTCTAAATTCCAGGTATATTTGAGTTATTGCAGTCCATTTAGGGTGTAATTTTAAGCACAAGAGTCATTGTTGGTGTGAGTGGAGGCAGCAGTGGCCCTTCCTTACACTTCAGTAGCTGAACCGTTGGTCAAATGATATTTCTTGCAAAGGGCTGTGCATTTCTAGGGCATAATCTGCTGTCAGTGTGCCACACAGAAAAAATTGATTCTCTTTCTTACAGGTGTTTGTTTTGCACCAATGGATCTGCCAGCTTCATTGGAGATGCTCTGAAGTTAAAGCGGAATCAAACATACAACTTCTGTGTTTAGAACGAGGTTTTGACTATACTTCCTTAAGAAAGCGACCTACTGCGATCAAAGTAACAAGACAAATTTGTGTTACTAATCAGAAAGGAGCATGTACATAGTCTATTGCTGCTCAAATATCCTTATCCGATCTTTGTGCGCTTTGGAAGAAATAGAGGAGCAAGGCTTCACAGTCCTGTTGGGGTCATTTGGTTCATGTCGGAGCCCACATTAGGACTGCACAGGAATAAGACCTTCTGCTAGCGAAGAACTGGGCAAAGCGAAGCAGTGTTCTGCCATGGTCAGCTCCATCCCCAGGTATCCTCTTTCCAGTCCCCTGAAGGGTCTGTGGAAGCTGCACTGCTTTTGCTTCCTTTGCACTTCCCCTGCAAAAGGGAACTTTTCCACTTACAACTCTGGGATGTTGTTAAGGCCAGTTGGCCCCAGGTAAGCAGGTATTTGATGTAAGGTGGCTAACAGGCAACAAGATTTTAGTCAGTAATAGCCATTATGTTAAAAAGGTTTTGAACTGGCTACAGGGAATCTGTTTCTAGGAGTCAGGATTACTCACATCAGTGAGGACGTAAAGTTGGGCTCTGTATTTCTGTAAGGTCATTTTGCCTATGAGCCAAGATGAGTAAGTGCCCTMGTTTAACAAACAGACTTTGAGTATGCAGCATATTATAGAAACTACCTTTTGTARCAGCTGTACCTGTGCCAACCTTCGGTATAAAAGCTGTGAGCCAAATTAATTTCATGTAATAGAACCATACCTCCATTCTGAAGCCACTSTCAATTTAAAGGCAAGAGAAAAAGTAATTAAAATTTCATACAAGATTCTGCTTCTAAACAAAAAATATATCATCTTAACCACAAAAGGACAAATTTATCTCTCAGATTTGCATTCTATATTACTGCAAATGTGTTCAATCCAGATCTCTGTAATGTCTCTTTTGCACTTAGGTGTGCTTGTGCAGCTCCCAACAGTGACACTGTGAACCCCATGCCTGCATGCGTGCAGCTCCTTTCACAAGCCCAGTAGGGATCCACTGTGTGGGTCTGCACTTGTCTGGCATGTGAGATTTTAACAGGCCCAAATCATGCCTCTTTATCTGCTCTGCTATATATTGTAGTTCCACAGCGATGGTACTCAACAGAATAAACTTAAAATCCTCTCCTGGAAAAGCAATAGTTTGTGGCAGGAGAAAGGCCAAGGGAAGATTCGAATCTGCATGGTATTACATGTTCTTAGAACCGCATCTTAAGCTGGATGCAAAGGACAGATTTATCCTTTCACGGTAACTTAGGATTCATTCAGGAAAGGAAAAAATAATTAATATCTACCTTAAACACTTCTATTTTGTCTGGCTTTTTCTTGTAGCAAAATAGTAACACATAGCCACTGCTTCTACTCCTTCACAATTCTATAGGTTTTATGTTTAGCTGTTGGTTGGAAAACTGTCATGGCTGGTTACAGTTTCTTTAAAGGAATGGACTTATCAAGCTCTCTACACCTAGGACACTTTTTCTCAACCTCCGCTTTTTTTTTCCCCCCTCTTTCCTATTTCTCACATTCGCTTTCTTACTGTCTTTGCTGCCTCTTTCTCCTTTTTCAATCTTTCTCATCTAGCCTTTCCATTGTTATTCACCCTGTTTATTGCTTCAAGCAACCCTGACATACTGGACATCATCTGAAACTACAAACGACAGGATGCAATAAGCTAGAGAATAGCAGTAATCTGAGGAAAGTTCTTCATTCACTCTTGCTCCTAACTCTCTGTCTTCTTACCCTACATAGAAAATAAAAAAATCAATACCACCTCACAGGGCTTGATAAAAGTGCTGGATGAGTACAGCAGGCATGCTGGATATAGTAAATTAAAGTGATCAAAATTTTCCAGTCGACTCTGCCTATAGCCTACATAAACTAACAACCCTGTCTGCACAATGTCTGTCACTCTAGAAGCTTTATTTTATCTGTCTCTGATTACCTAGAGAATGAGTACATATACGGTATATGTGTGCACATTTATCTGTATGCATATGTGTGAGAGAGAGAAGTAGAGATCAACCTCTGTTTATAACAAATATATTTTTTAGATGGGTAGCAGTTTTTTGTTGACATACTTGTGTGCACAAAAATATCTGTGGCAATAAAYGTTACATTATGGTGAGGTTTATACAGCCAAGATAAAAATTACTGCATTGTATTTAATTTTCAATATGTCATCCCCTGTCAGGCTACATTTCTAGCCAGTGTAAATTAGCACTTAAAATACCAGCTGAAGATCACTCTCGTTACCTTTTCATGTTGTTTTTTCGGGTCTAGACATGGCTTAACAATTTCCAATCAATGTCTAAAAATGTATTAGAGAACTGAGAGGCAAAGCAGACAACAGAGAGATCTGACAGTAGCAGGGTTCATAGACCAAAAACAAAATGAGAAGCTAAACTCTGCTTTCAAATGTGCATGGATACATTGACTTCACTGGGAGATATGTAAAGGGTGAAGTGAGGAATCAAATTATTTAACAGTAAAAAAGCCATAAYTGAAAACCTCAGAGAGTGTCTGTACAAGAAGGTTCGTCTCATCTCTTCAAGAAGGCTAATGGCAGAACTGTAAATGACTTCAACTGGATCAGGATTCTTCTGTGTGTCCATCTTTCTGGGGATTTAACCATGGTAGATTATACCAGTTTCTGTCCTGTGCTTAAAATGACCTGCATCTGATGAGCTACATAAACTCACATAATTCAACAGCTTACATAATTCATGTAAGAGTCTTGATCTTCAGGGTTTGGTGCCTGTGTCTGCCACCARGGGAGAGAGGCTGAATTCTACACTGTGCGAGGGAAGACTACATACATGTTTGGATTTGTATTCCTAAACCTACAGTCCTGATCCAGTCCTCTGAAGGCACTAAGCAAAACCTGCCAGTTACCCAAAAGTCAAGCAAGCCTTTGGCAATGCAAACTTGGGGGCAGGGGAGAAAGTCCAATCAGTTCAGTTCCCATCAGATAACATCCTTACTGGGCCCCCACAGAAGAACCTGGGGGAGAAAAACAACCTATAGGGAAGCCCTTTCTTTTTCCTCCTCTTTCCCCTCCTGCCTGTTAGCCGTTGTCATTACATACTGACTTTTTCCTGACTTGTACGGAATTCTGGATTCTTTCACCGTCCTCTTCTCTGCCCCAGGTCAGCCCTGAGCTAATGATCACCATATACCGGGCACATCTGTGAAGAAAAACAGAGGTGCTCCAAGGTCTTGCTTCTGCTGCTTCCAAGCCCATCTCCCATTCTCTTGTTGCACCCTTCCTGCCATGCGTAATACAGCACTTGTGAGCTCTGTGCTACTTCTCTCTGAGCTCTATGTGCTGAACAAGCTGTTCTGGACCAAAATAATATAGTCCAGCCTCCTCAAACAATGTGTGTATGATGGGGAATACATGTGGCCTTAGATTCTTAGATTTCATGCTGAAGCTTTGAAAGGGCCTGTGTCTGGGTGTTTGCAGCCCTGACTTCTTCCGTGTTCACTTTTTATCATGCAGTATCTTGTATCTGTATACGTGGATCAGTTTCCACATACAATTTGCACGAGCACTTAGGCACCCAAAGGAGGTTTATGTGCATATTTAGTCAGGAGATAGTCCTCAAAAGCATGTGTCATGGGAAAATATAAAGTAGTTCGAGCTGTACATTTGGGCAGTGTTTGTAAGGAACTTAAGAACAGTTGTGCTGGGCCGTACCTGATGTTTGTCTAGAACACTATAGCCTATATGTGACAGTAGCCAAGAGCAAGTACTTGGGGAAGAGTGTAAGAGTGGAATAAACACACAGTGAAACCTCTTAAGTCTTACTGCAGCATGGAGTTTGGGGACTCTATGAATCAGAGATTGCATCCACCTCATTGAGCTGCACAATTAGGTGCACAACCCTCTCTTGCACAGCTTCAGTGTCCAAAATTTAGTACATTTTTGACAAAATAACACATATCCTTTGTTTAGTTTTAAATCTATTAACATAACATAAGGGATGTACCCTAGCCCCTTTCTGTGTGGAACAGTGGAGAATTATCCAGTATTAACATTTTCCTTGTCTTTCATTATTCCAGACAGGACTATCACATCTCATTTCTCTACTCCCAGCTATCTCTTTTTCAAGTGGAAAAGTTCTAGTCCATTTATTCTCTCCTCGTATATAAGTTTGGAGGGTTGTATTTCAGTTTTATTTTGATTTATTTTCCCCACAAATAGTATATACTCAATAGGCCTTGTTCCTCGTGCAGTTCTCACTAATATCAGTGATACTTCCAGATAAGCAGGGAAAGGATCACAATGCCAGCAGAGGATCATTAAAACTTGAGTTGGCACTTTGTGAGTACTCCTGCTTGGTAAAAATCCCACAAAGCCCTTGAGAGCTCTGCCTGGCTGAGTGCTGCAGAACTTGACCTGAAGAAACTCAGAATTTTTATTMTTCAGTTTCAGTAGTCTCAGTTTGTCTCACTAATTAGTTTCTTTTCCTTTCTTCCTTTTCAGATTAATTTTTCTTCACACTTTATATTTGYATTTTATGTCCCATTTAATTCAATTCTTCCTCCCTTCCCCGTTACTCCGTATCCTTTTGCATCCAGCACAGCTCACCTTCAACCAGTCTGTGTGTAGTGCCCGGCCAGTTGGGAAGTCACCATTTTGCCCTACTTAGAAGCTAAAAGCATCTTCACTGTGGTGCTCCTCACTGCAGGTCAAGCATGGAGATACCCCAGCTCACTTTGGTGCACAGAGCTCTAATCTGAGAGAATCTGTGTCCCAGGGCAAATCAAAAAATATCCCCCAAAGTAAGTTGTTCTCAGTAGGCTTGCTACCAGCCGGTCTTCTAGGAGAACTCAGTGRGAGTTATTGCAGACTGTCAGGTAATTAGGCTGGTTCCACTATACTTACACATGCAGAGTAGTGTCCTATAACAGATCCTGCCCATTTTTGGTAGTGTTCCTCATGAGGAATGCTACTGTCTAGTGAAGGCAGTTAAAGCAGGATTACAATTAATTTTGCATAGAATACGATTTTATTAAAAATCATGGAGAAAATGCATTGCTAGAGTATCYTGTTTCTCTACTGCAAGATCTCGGCCATTTTTGTTTTCATCTGTTGTGCTGTTTCTTCTGAATACCACAAGTAATTACACCATGCCATAATCTTATTTCATTTTTTTTAATTCAAAGCCATTTTAAGTTATTCGAGCAGTACAACTATATTTTTATGCCACTATAACTTAACAGTCAAATGGATGGGTAAAAAAATTGCTTCTGGGCTGAGACCCATTTGCCAAGTTTCATTCCAGAGCAATGTTTAGAGAGAAGTTGTAAATCCCTGTGAACAGTGGATTTGTAATGAAAATGCTGGCACAGACTTCTAACTGTGGCAGCACAAATGATATTGCTAGAATAAAAAGCCATCATGTATTAAATTAGCATGTAAGCATGTATCGTAACATGAATATATGTTCCCCTTCTCTATATATTTATTCCCAGGGCTGCCTGTTCGCATAGGAGATTTTTATTCTTGTTGTCATATCTTTTTTTTTTTCCTAGTATCAAAGGCCAAATAATGAGAATGATTCAGCAGGAAAATAGATTTAAATTTGTGAATATTTGTGTGCTCTACACACAAATATTTCATTAAATTCATTACCACTGAAAAGTAAGCTGTTACAGATGGTATCTTCAAAGAATTTATGCCAGATTATAACGAGCATACAACTGAGCATGGCCTAACATCATTTTTGAGAAGCGTATAATGTGGTCAAATCTGTGTGGACTTTCCCAGATATAGCAAGATGTACCTCCTCAATCATAAGTCATCTTCCTGTWCAATTCTAAATGCCTCTTCTACAACAAGGAAGTGCTTTTCCAATAAAATAGTTGCAAAAACCCATGCAGGGCCAAGRTAAGCTTGTTAAAAAACAGACAAAGAAAATGTGTGTTATTCCTAAATTCAGAATTTGGCAGTTCACAAAGCTTTCAGGCACAAGCGTTTGGTACTAAATATTGCAAGAATATCTACTGAGCATCTCTGGTCAGAGCAGCTCTCTGAGCACAGTAAAAGCTACAGGAGTGCTGTCAAGATAGACTCAGCGTTTGTAATGTGATGTGGATTTTACAAAGCCCAACACCAAAGAAATCTTTCTCATTTTTGTTTATAATTAAGTATTTTGCTTTCATCCTTGACAAGCTGTCATGATGATATGTTGCTCTGTGATAACCAGCAACAGCAATGTTGTCAGCAATGTTGCTGTGTGTTGCTGGTGATACTGGCTAAAAAAGAAGCCTTCCCATTGCTTTTGAAGGTTCTTGTGTTTCTCTCAGTCTTTCCGCAGTCATAATTGGAGTCTTCCTTCTTGCCTCTTTTCCCCAGTCCCCCTGTCAGATGCCCATCCCCATCAGCACTGTTCCTCTCGTGTCTTTCTATACAGAACATTTCCCTCACTGCCAGTACAGGTGTTGAAAGAGGGATGTCAGTGAACCTCCCTTGGTCACTGCAGAACTGAGGGAGAGGTAGAGTTAAATGGGAAAGCAGCTGATCCCATCTTTTTGAGGCAAACCATGAGACAGGATGAGCTGCAATCCAGCTCAAGGAACAACGTAGAAGGATATTTGTAATGAAGCTGGCAGAAAGGTAATTGATGGGTATTATCTGAAAAATGCGAGAAAGTTGACAAGCCTTGGGCTCTCCAATGGCCACAAGCAGTCAGACAGACCTCTGTTTTATGTCTAACCCAAGAAGCGGCAAATCTATCAGAGTCATTATGTCTTTACATAGGAGGGAAAGCGATGCCTGCGTCATAGATAACACTCATTCCAGCAGTATCCTGTTTTCTTATCATGACGATCTCCTCTTAAAGCCCTGGCCAGACTCACTCAGCCCATACCTCACTAGACTGAATGAGCTCACAACTTGACCTGCCATCTCTGCACCCAAAAAATCCTCCACCTCTCTCGGCTAAACCCATTCTATTCAGCAGGCCAAGTTCATTACTAATGTAAAAATATAGTGCTCTGCTGAAAAAAATGGACATCTGTCCACTCGTTTTGAGGGTCAATGTGTTTATTCAAAAATGAGATACAATGTCTTTGAAACATTATCAATAACTGGGAAAGGGAAATGTTAAATTTCCCTAGCTTAAAATAAGATTACAGGAAATTTAAAATTTTCAAAAAAAGACCTAATTTAGATCAACTCCGTTTTTTAAAATTCTCAACAAATTTAAGCTTCTGAAAATATTCTGGAAAAAAGGGATCTTTTTCTTGCAAAATTTTCAAAAGTGGCTCTAAAAAAGGTTTGGGAATTGTTCCAATTATTATTGCCCAACTTTTCTCAGAGGTTTTCTACATCCAAAGAAAAGGATTATGAACATCATTAGTGGGGAGAACTTTTAAGAATAATATTTAGACTAAAGGATGTAATGCACTATTCAGTTCTAGCATTTCATCAGGGTTAAAATTGGTTGTTTCAAGAACATGAAACTCTTCTTTCCAAAATTGTTAACCTGGTGTGCAAAGTTGTGCTTTTAGTGTCTGTGACTCAATTTTTTTCCCCTCTTTTAATACACTTGTGCCAATGTTGGCATTTGCATACCAGCATCTTCAAAAACATATTGCTGTAGGGGGACCTCTTCAGAAAGAGCAAGAAATTAAACAGTGTTAAAGTCACAGCAAACTGCTTTTCTTAAAAGGAAGAACTAGAGTAGCCTATATTATAGCTTTAAATTAAAACTCCTGAAGAAGAAAAGAGAAATATTCTCATACAGGCTAACTTAAAACAAAATTCTTCATCTGTTTCTGAAGGGGAAACAGCAGAAAAACCAGGGGCTACTCTGATTATCAGGAAGGGGTGCAGGAAAAGGGTTGTGATCCTCCAAGCCCCAGCTTCATTTCAGTGGGAGAGTTGTCTTCCCTACAGCCCTGCTCCAGCTTTGGGGGAATGAAGCTGGTCCCAGCAGAGTATCTCTGTTGATGTGAACACCAGCCRCTCAGTGGGGATCCCAGAGACAGTGTCTGTCCCTGTCCCCGTTGTACGCCAGGGCTGGCAGAGGGAGACCTGGCCAGGTCACCGTCATGTAATGTTGTTCTGTACAGGAGCTGTGGAGACAGCGTCACTGTAACTGGCCGCTGAAGCTACGGGACACCAAACCATTTCCCACCCCTGACAGACACACCTGGTGGGGGCAAGACCTTTTGGAGCTCATACCCCTGCCATAGCCCCGCGTTCACAAAGGTGCTGTGGTCTGGCCCAGGCACCATGTTCTTTAGGGAGCAGACATAGCTACGCTTAGTCCTTGCGGTTCTGCCAACAGCGTGTGTGGTGGGCAGCAAGGGYCAGGTAGGCTCAGGAGCAGTGCTTTGCAAGCTGCCTTTGGGCCGTACACAGCTAGTTAAAGAGGTCAGATTTGGAAAGCTGCAGTAATAGGATAGATTGGCACTCTAGTGCCACTGCCATGGCCAAATTAGAAAGGCTTTTGTAGACTAGAACAGACAGGTCTGACAGAAAATTTAAGAGAAGTCTTAGTTCATAAAGAGATGGCACTTATAATTATCCTTGAGGCCCCGTGTAGGACTTTCTTCAAGAGCATGAAGTGCAGCTGTTGATTTTTAAATACCAGCTCACCGAGCAGAAAGAAAAGAAGGGCTAGCATTCAAGCTTTTTAAAGGTAAAACAAAATCTCATCCATACTTTAGCATTTGCAGTTCCTATTAATTTGGTATTCATCTGCAGCTGGAATTTGGCTCAGTGTGTGCTCCTATCACTAGCGTTCATTAGAACTTGAGAAAAATGGCCCTCCCAAAAGTCCACATTTCCTTTTAAATAATTTAAATTTCCTTTATTGTGTCTGTATTCCCATCCTCTCTGTGTTTGGTTCAGCATAGGGATTTATTGAAATATTCACAAAAACAGCACTTTTGGGGAAGGGTCTGTTCCATTGCAGACTATTCACCAAAAAATGTATCTGTGGTTGTTTCTGCTTAGGACCTAATTGGCTGAAATAAGCAGGGAACAAAAACCATGCCAATGTGACCTGTTGTGTCCAATCAAAGCAGTTTAGATATCAAATACTGGATGTACAAAGTGAACAGCTTGTTAATGAGCTGCAAACTAAAGTAGGGAAGGAGTTAATCCTCTCCCTGGCTTAGAGGAAAGATCACAGTTGCCAGCTTTTATATAGGAATTTGCAGGTTGGTGGTGCTGGGCCAGCTCTGGGGAATTAACTAATTCCTTCATCTTCTTCTAGTGTATTATAAGATGTCTGTGCTAGAGGAAGTGAAGCCTGAGACTGGTGGGGAAGAAGAGTCAGTCAGTAAATAATGAGGATAATGCTAGAAGGAAAAGAACCAGGGAGAGGTTCTCTTAACCTTGAAATTTTGGGGAAGTGGTTCCTGCATGGCCTTGTAGCTGCTCATGGGAACTGTCACTTCGTTTTGAACTTCATGAAGGGGAAGCCCTTATTGCTTCAAAGGGCAGGACATACTTTACTAGCTTTATTTGGATTTTTTTGGAACATGGCACAATATAGAAGTGTTTCACTGCATGTAGCAGTGCTAAATTCAGCAGCTGGCCTTGCGGTGATGGCAGAAGACAGGTGAGATGGTTTTATGGTATGTGTGGAAAAGGATCAGAAGACAAAATCTGTATAAACTGTTTTCCTCCCCTATTTCCCTAACACAAAGATCATAGATATACTTCAAGTTGTAATTGCTTTCATGGTCAGATTAGAAGAGTAAAGTCCAGCCCTCACAATGGAGTGCAGTGTGTAGTTTATACTCTTACACCGAATCTAGAAATAAACTCAATGTAGAAATGTTGGTGGTCTCTGTAGTTAGGAAAGTCATTTAAAAATATCAGGAATAGCAACTTTCAAATGGGTASCTCTTGTCCCCTCTGTCCTATTTTTTATATACTTCATTGTTTTTATGGACCCCACATTATTCCAAGTTATGGCAGTTTGTAATTGAAGAATTGGGGTATTGTAGATACATAATCCTTATCAGCCTCCACATACTTCAACACCCTGTGTTAAGAAGCATCTCTTACTGAGGTCATCATCATCATTTATTCCTGTTCTATTTCTCTTTCCATGCATTTTCTTGAGACTTTGAGATTACAGGAGCTACCAGAAGTAGCACTCTATAGTGAGAGCTGTGGAGACTCAAATATCCAAATCAAGGGATGCATGCACCCTCATCCCGGAGGATGGATAGGTTGGGGTTTTTTTAAGATATGCGTTAATGCTTGAATACAGCAGGAAGACAATCTACAATAACAGACACCAACATAAAGCCAATCGCAGTGCTTGCCACAAAATATACAGCCTCCACATTGCTGGAGGGGAAGGTCAGGTGCTGCTGATGACATTGCTCCCAGTGTTCCTTCATTACACCTCGCCCATCAGGTGCGTGATGTGCACCAAAGGCCGGTGCACAGAACAAGCACAATTTATTTGGCAGCAGCCAAGGGGAAGAAGCTATCCACATGACATTTGCTTTTGCTGCTATGCTCCAGATCCTGCCATCTGAATAAGTTATATTCACTACACTCACTGAAGGCCTCACCGAGACAGGTTGCACTGCCTTGACACAGCTGGATGTAGCTATGCTCTGACTGATGGCCAATTTACACCTGAAGAATAACCTTCCTTTAATATACTGCTGAATCAAGAAATGGCTCTGCCTGCACCATGTATGAATTTGACCTACATACTACCATTGCATAATTTGTACAAACTCTATGGAGTAACTGGTTAAAGTATTATAAATCATTGCCTAATTACTTTCTGCTATTTTTCTGACCTATTTCACATACAGAAACTGACAGGTTCCTAGGTCAAAAAAACAAGTAATATTTATTCTTCGTTTTTCTCTGAAGACTACTGTTAGGCTTTAATTTGGAAATTCAGTGCGGTTCATATCTCTAAAAGCTGTAAGGTAAACTGAGCTGCAGGGTCAAAAGGCTTCTTCAGTGTTCTTTACATCCTTATTTTGAGGGTGGTTTTTTTTAAGCAAACACAGTTCTTTCCTAGTGATTCAGTTCCTCATAAATTATATACAAGAAAAGTAAACTCAGGCCAAATGCAGGCTTTTGTTTGGAAAATGTCAGCTGATGTTAAAGTCTTCCATTATTACCATTTCAATTATGCTGTCTTGGAATCTGTCCTGTGGAAAACAAAATAGGACCATCAGCCTGATGCTGCAGCCACCAAAGCCTGGAGACATTTGCTAGTGACTTCAATAGAAGCTGAATAGTGTTCAGAATAAGCACCAATGTGTTTTTTTTTATATTGAATATTAATTAACTGTCAAAATGAGAATGGCATCCCCACTGAAATCAAATGTAGAGAATGGTCGAGAATGTTTTCCAGAAATGATCAAAAAGAGAGGTGGACTGTGAAAATGTTCATTGCTTTATGTGTCCTAATTCAATTCATTTCTCTTCAGTGTAATCAGACAGTGAACAGGTGAGAATAAATCCCTGGATGTCATTTTTGGTGAAAAAAACATTAAGATCCAATGCTGAAATAATTTGTGATCATGTAATTTCTTTAGGTTCCGCAACCAGCTGTGACCCGGCGTGAGTTTGGGGGTGGGGGGAGCAGGAAGGCTCCATATCAGTAGATGCAAGTTGTATCCTCAGCCCAATAGCATATATTTCTTTTTCTGTGGCTCGAGCGCTGTAATTGTCACACATTTGTTAGACTGTTGCTCAGTAATGCTGGAGGGATGGATTTTGTGCTTAGCCGACACTGTGCAATTCTCTGCCTTGGGTTTTACCCAGCATCCCATGTCCATGGCTTTGCAGGCTGAGACGCCTACAACATCCTCTCTTTGGCTCAATCTGTTTTATGCTCTTGTCTGATATTTTCAAGGGTTTTTAATCACAACTCCAGCAGATTGATCAATGACAGATATGAGCAACAACTTTTGCATGCTAACAGCGCAGGATTTTTTATCTGAGATAATATTTCTCTCTTAAAAGGCCTCTGCTTTGCTATGTATTAATTAAAATCTAAATACTAAATATTGATTGATGCGTTATCAGGCCATAGCAGTTGGGCCCTGCCACATTGATTTTTTCCTGTGATTTATTATCATATTTAAGAAAAATCATTTTGTGTGATTATTCGAGGAAATAGACTTTAGTGAGAGTGTAATTCTTTTGTATCACTTTTGTTGTGTAGAGGACGGGCCAATTCCTCAATTGTGGCTAAGATTGCTGATATCCTTCATTGCTTCTTCTCTTTGGCCTCCGACGGCTAATGCTTTAAGCCTGCTTGGTCTTGTCATTAGGAATAATGGGCATTAGGATTACCTCTTTAATCACAACTAAGATTAACAGATGGTATGAACCCAACATCTTAAAATTATCTAGTTATTAACAAGTATTTCCTTTTAACACATCAATAACATTTGCTTTTCCTTAACTGCTCAGGCAGAAACACAAACGCTAGCATTAATAACAGGAGAATTTATCACTTTTGTCTATTACTATTCATTTCTACATAAAGACATCCTAAATATAATTATAAAGTATATTTATATGTAGCTCTAGATACTGTGGACTCTATATCTGCTATTACTATGGAAATACTTGTTTTCTGTATGTGTAAATAGAGATGGATGGTGTGCAGGAATAGATATATATACTCCTGTTTTATATATGCATTTTTATTAATTTCAACTGGGGAATTAGTAAAGCTATGTGCTCCTGTTAGCTGAAGAAAATTTTCTGTTAATACAGCAAGAGAAAAAAATGCAGTGTTGCAATTAACATCAGAGGACTCATCCAGAATGACAGTGTTCTGTATGAACCAGCAGCAGGAAGAATAACTACATATTCTTTCATTTGTCATCAGTCAGGATGTGAAAACTACTGCTTATCAGGTCTAAACTGTATTCTTCCAGTTTTCTCTGTATTTTCTCCAGATTCAGATGGCCCGTGAGGATTGTTTGGATTTATTAAGCCATCGGTGTAYGTAGATAGCTATTTTAATGTGTATTTTGTTTTGGTTTTCATTTGGAATTGGTCAGGAGTTACCGAGAGCAGTGTTGTGACATACAGGGAATGTTCAACTGAAATGGACTGCTAAAGGAATTTTTTTTTCAATGGGGGCACTGAAAGTACCCTGTTCTGAAAATTGTTTTGCTTGTTTGCTTTTTGATGCAATTATGGTAACTTCAAAGCAGGTTGGTAGTTTTCATTAGGAAAATATGAAAAACAGATAAGTAATGGATACAAATATCAAAACCCTGTGCAATGCTCGGCAGCTATCGTGGATTAACCGTTATTTATTAAGCACTTTCAGTGCATTGTACTCTGTGGAGAACACAGAGGACAGAGTCTGTGCTCTCATGGGCTTACCCTTTTGACAGATTTCTTTGCATCTGTGTCACAGTGATAGATACCGATATTACTGTGTGCAGGATGGTTGCATCATTATGACTAAGAAGTGAATATCATAGAATGGCATCTATTCATTCAGTAGTAACAGTGACATAATCATGCCTCTCTTTCACAATCACAATTCTCTGTTCTAGCGTAGTAAAGATTTCTGCTTAAAAATTGATGGAAAGATCCCATCTGATATTATTGATAATTGCTGAAAAAATATGTTTTCATTTCCAGGATATAAGGAATTAATCTTTTCCTAACATGCATTAGTCCCTCTATTTGAGTGACTGATAGAATATAACAGTTGCTTACGCTATTCGTTAATGTAATAATTTCTAAATGTGTTTACCAAGTGACCTTAAAACATTTAAACACAAGATTTAAAGCAATACATGGAAAATGCTTAACCATGGCACTCAATTTTATATGCACTTTTTTTCCTGTCAATTTTGGTGATGAACTTTATAAAGGCAAGCTAATGCTGGAGGTTGATAATAAGCCTTCAGTGTTGTAAGAACCAAGGAGCACAAAGAACTACATGTACCACTACCAAAATACGGTGTAAGCAGTGCAAGTGGAGGGCTTAAATCTGCTGTACCAACCATACCATGAATTTCAAAATATACAGTTAAAATTTGTTTCAGATTTTCTGTCTGAACATGAATCTCCAGACAGTGTTTCTGCAGTAACCCTTTCCCTATTCCTAAGGAATTACTTTCCCCCTCTCCATCAATGTGTAGTGTTTAAGCAAGCACCCAAAAAGGGAAACTGATTACCCGAATACTCAAAGGATATAGGGCCACTCAGCATACAGGGAATGCCATCAAAAGTGCAAATTAAATACAAAAATGGTAGCTTCTCCTCCACTCCATACACTCAGATCTCTTTCCATTAGTTCAGTGTTGGTTGTTGCACTTAACTGTGGCATGTTTGTAGACAGAAAGGTGGGGGTTTTTTTTTAAGTTGATACTATCTCTTTTAAGATTGAGCATCTATTAACAAAGTGCTTCCCTAAAATGGACTTGATTTTGCCTAGGAAATGCAGAGTTCAGAATAATATGTAACATCTCTTCTTGCATTAGCCAATGCTACAAGCAAACTATTTAGACTGCATATGTGAAATTAAAGCCTGCTCAGCTACTACTGAATTTAGTGGTGAACTGTTGCTTGTTTGTTTTGGTTTGGTTGTTTGTTTGCTTTAATCCATAGGGAATAAGGCAAAGCCCTAAATATGTGAAACCGACAACATAAAACAAAACTGCTATTTATATTTCTTCACTCACCCCCAAATAATACCAGTGATTACGCTGCACTATGGACTAATCACTTGCTAAATAGTTTCTGCAGGCAAGACAGATGCACTGCTGCGCTACAGAAGACTCTTTGCAGCTTTTCACCTCAAGGAAGTCCATGTCAGGGGCCTGGTCCAACAAGCAGTTACACATAGGAGTGACTTTATCCACTGGGGCGCTTAGGCCAAATTTTGCACATAGGAATAAAGAAGTTATCACCTGATCAAGAGATAATCAGAAAAAAAAAAATCCTTTTCTGAACATTTCAAATGTGACTAATGCAGGAACAAACAATGTGACCATCTCTGTTCACATTCCAAATCCATGATAGAGCTGTTAAAATTACAGATAAACCCATCTGGGTAAAAGAAACCCCAGGCAGGAGTATGGAAGTTATTATTTATGTTTACACAGCACTAGGGATTTCTACAGTGCTTAACAGGTCTCTGAGATAAGGGAGCCCCTTATGCAAAGAAGTTCCTCTTTGTGGTACACAAAGGTCAGGTGAAAGGAGGGAAAGCAGAATATCCTGCATGTAGGGTGGGTTCAGGAGAGCTTGTTTCCATATTCATTTTTGTGTTATATAAATAAAACTGGTTCTTTTCCTTACAATAGCATATAGAGATGAGACAAGGTAGATAGAAGTCTTGTGCAGGAGAAAAGATGCAGCATGGTTAGAGAATAAATGGGGGACTAAGCCAGGACAATGCTCCTCTTTCTGTTAAAGCTTCCAAAATGGCACTTGCAACTTTGCAACCTCCTGGGCACCCTCTGCACTATGTTGGGGCAAGAGCTAGATACTGAAGAGCCCCAAAACCTTTACAGGCCAGGGGAGGTGTCTGGCGTTCAGTGGTAGCATGACGACAAGGGTGAGTGACTCTTCTGCTCCTCGCTAGGGGACAGATTCCCACTAGGGTTATGCAATATATAAATGGAGTTTTTAGGATCCAAGTTTGGACATAGCCAGCTAATTTCACCAGGGAAGAAGAGAGTCTGTGGTGTGTGCCGCACAACCTTGGGCAGAAAGGAAGCAAAAGCCAGCGCATCAAAGGTAGTTAAGAACATATGTATATGGTATGCAAACAGTGCAGTTAGGTATGGCAAAGCCTTAACCTATTGCATGGTGGGAAGCGTATATTTTGATCCTCCAGCATGAGCATGCTCTGGGCTATTAGAAAGGGAGGACAGAGACACTTTTTCTCCTGAGATGATAGGACGCAAGGGAGGGAAGGCAGAGATTTTGATGGGACTTGCTTCCCTGTTGAGTAAAGGAATTTTGCTGCCCCTTACTAGCTAATCTCTGGGAAGAAGCTGCTGAAAGTGGAGTCTGCACCACTGACATGCCCAGAAGTCTCCTGAGAAGCAATTATGCTCCTGAGCAAGCAGTTTTAAGCCAACAGAAACTGTCTAATATTTGCCACTCAGTTTAATTCTCTGGTTAGCATCCAGCTGCAGAAGGACTCTGGTCCTTCTTTCCTCCTTCCCAGTGGAAGGAAAGTAGCTCTCCAGGCTCGCCTTGCCTCTTCCCATACTGCGCAGGGCTGGTGAGCCTGCTCCATCACAGGTTACTCTTCCTCTTCCCCACCTCCCTCAGGGAGATTGCTTCCCCAGATTATTTTGAAGCCTCATTTCTTCTCTTCTTACTCTAACATCTTCCGAGTATTGTTCCCCATGACCACTCTGCAAGGAACAGATTTCTGCTTTTCTTCGTCACAAGAAAATGCTTTCCTTGGCCACAAGGAAGTTAAGATACAAAGATTTCCAGATTACTGTGTAGTAGACTTTGGGAAAGAGAAAGAGGTTGTTTTGTTTTTCGAGGTTTGCATTTTCAAAACTCTGTTTCACATCCCTGCACATAGCTCATGAGGCTTGACTTCATAAGGGCATTTTCCCATCACAGGCCTGGGGACCACTCTTCCTTATACTGAAGCTCTTCTTATCCTGGAGTTCTGCCACTGTCTCTCCCACTTTGTGCACAGAACAGGCCTTCAAGAGTCTGCTGCACACTCCTTCCTTGTTTATGCAAGCTGCTAATGGAAGTGAAAATCTTAGTCTTCAGTGAATAATGAGTTTCCAAAGCGTGAAAAGCCTGATCTTTGCAGCGTACATTGTCCTTTTAATTACTATGTTGACACCTATGTTAATCCACTAGGATTTGTTAAACACGGGAAAACTACAGGTATTAAAAACATAATTTCCTCTTTCAAAGTGTCTCATGTTTCCCAACTGTAAAATGGTGCCAGAATACCCACCTATCTGAGATGTGGGAATCTTACCTAAGTGGTCTTAGAGGCTGAGAAGTACTATGTGAGCTTGATTAAAAACTATGTTTTGTATCAACATGCTAAGTGTATTTCCTGGCTTTTACTTCACTGGCATGTGTGTTAAGTCGACATGAAAAGTTAACTCTAGTACAAGTGAGTGAAAAACCCACTCTGCGTGGGTGTAAATGATAACACAAGCTGCAAAGTTATGAAATGACATCCACAGAGCATTTCTGTTTGTGGAAGATGAGGCACACATGCATCTCCCATCTGTCAAGATTGCTGGGATATGCAGTCATCTTCAAATGGGCTTGAGTTTACTGCACAGGATGATTGATAAATGCTCCATTGCATTTAAATGTTCTGAGTTTTCCCTGGCCAGTTTCTGCTTTCTCATATTCTGGATGTTGCTGCTCACTTGGGTACCCTGATGCCCTAATCCCCAAACTAGTATCACTCATGGCAGTCAGATCATAGTGTTACAAGGTCAGCTGAGACATGTATCTCTAATAAGATTAAGACTCATCAGTATGGTTTTAGCCCTTTCCTTTTCTGAGGCAGAAGAAAAGAATTATTCAAGTTGTAGCAATAACTCCAAGCACTTGCTGAATGTACCTTTCCTCCCCCTCTGCCTGCCCCTCTCCCCTGAGCTATCTACTAGACTCCTTTGCAACTTTGTATAAACTCTTCAATGAAAATAAGAAGGAAAAATAGCTTGGGTTTTGGCTTGAAAATAACTTTTCTTTGATGCCATACAGGTATTCATTTTTTAAGAAGTAAATTAAATCGTGTATTTGTCAGGATGTGCTTTGGTGGTCAGTTTGTCGGTAATTAGCAGGAGAAATCAAAACTGATAGAGTATCCTTTCCCGGAGGTCCTTCCACTCTGTTCTCTTCTGACTGAGTGCAACAGCTTTACACCTCAAGTGAACATAATAACCACGCGTTGTAATTTGGGCTGTACTGTAGTTTTTCAAAACTAAGTTCATTATTGTTTTACAAATGTGTTTGCATCTTGTAGGAGCACTTCTAGGAAGTCTCCCACGAAGAAGCATTGTACCTTTTCCTTTATGTAATATTTCAGGTCCCATGCTGGTGATTGTCAAGTGGCTGCCCTAGAAATCAAGGTGGGACACTTCACCCACTTTCTACAGAGAAATCACCCCCATCCCCATCTACCCTGATGCCCAAATTCCAGCTACTGTACCACTGAGTGACAGCAGGATTTTGAATCCCATAGGGAGACTCCATGGCTCTTGACAGATTCATTGTGACACTGCCCAGACTGCCTGCAAACTGGCAGACAGCTCTGTTTGCCAAATGCCGACACTGTCTAATCAGCGTTTCAGGCCGCTTCTCATTTTGAATGGGCATGAGAAAGATCCGGCCAGCAGAGCGGTGAAGCAGTAGTGGTAGCGTGTCCTGGCTGCGCTGGCTGCAGACCCTCTTGGACAGCTGTGCAGTGGCACCAGCATCCAGGGTGTGAAGGCAGGTACTTGCAAGCTGCTGAATGAATTGCTGGAATATATAGGAATTAGGGAGGAGAAAGGAGACAGCAGAGGGATGACAAAGAGATTCAGGGATAGATGCTGGGAGTCAAAATAATGTCATGCTATTGTGGTGGTGAAATAGCTTAGCCCTCTTCACATTTTTTACAGAGAAAGTAACTATCCCCATTGGAAGAGCAGGCTTGCCTCAATCAAGGAAATAGTTGATATAAATGTACTGAGCAATAAAATGTCTCACAACACATTATATTCAGAGATATGACACCTTCAAATGAGGAATTTGGAGTAAAGCACACAAAGTAGGCCATCTGCTGAAACAGCTGAGAGATGGCAACTCGTATATTAAGGTGGCTGTCTATTCATTCATAATTGTTGCCTACATCTCAAGAAGTAGATCTGTTTCTCTTTTTCATATCTATCTGCCTGGCCTGTCAGAGCTGTAGTAGATTACTTTTTCTCACTGTACTAAATTGTGGTTTTCCAAATAAATTATCACACCTCTCTTGGCTTGCAGCAATAGTGTGGCAGAATGGATAAACAATTCATGTGGTTCAACCATCACTCTAAATCTTCATCACACACTGTTTCAGTGGCTGCACCCCTTTATCTTAAACATGTCATTCCTAATTTCCTGTCAGAGGGTCTCTCCACGTTATTTCATATTGTTTTAAATGGCAGGACACACGTCCATGGAAAACCCACTATACAAAACACTGCCTGGATGACAAGAGGTGTGGTGCAGCGGAGACGGGCCTGAGTCAAAGTGCTGGAAGTTTTTCTGTAATTAATATCCCATAAGATTTTTAAATCTCACCACTCTCCAAATAAAATCTGTGCCAAAAGAAAATCAGAACTACCAGATGAATATGTGATTTAACGATTGCAATTACACTACTTTATCAGTAGCCCAGCAACTAAATACGAGGAGATGTGATAACATGTATAATCAGAGCTTTTTAAGAAAAAGAAAAAATTTGAAATTTGAAATGTGTTTTTCAAGTTCATGTTTTCTTTCATCTTGCTTCTTTTTAATGTTGGCTTCATTGTCATTTGGCAGAATATTTCACACTGCACCCCTTCTTTTGGTAAGCACATTTTCCCAAGTTTGAACTGTATTAATGATGTAGGTCTTCTTTAAAGCTCAAGAAGGTTTTTAACAGGCTACTGTAAAAGGATTTTCCAGTTCTAGTGAGAATTATGAAATTATCCATCATTCTAACAACACGCTAAGCATAAAAGAAAGCTTTTCTACAGTCTCAATAACATTTTCCATAATACCCCTTTCTAACTGCATGCAGGTGCATGTTTTCAGACACTCTCCACAGTACCTTAACAATCATTACAAATCCCACTTATCTAAACTAGTGATTAAAAACCTTTAAGGGGAAGCTGTTTAATTAAAAGTAAAGTAGACATTTATTATGTGTTTAGTGTGCCAATTTTGTTATGACCTAACAACCATTCCCTAATTAAATTTTGTAATACTTTCATATATTACAACTACAATATGGTAATGTAAAAGAAACATAAAAGCTAACACAAATCTAATGTGCATTTCTAAAGTATTAGCAGGGCTGCGTTTGAAATCTGAGGCTGGATCTTGCCCCTGCTGAAGTCTGTAGAAATATATTCATTTTTTTACCATCAATTTAGATGAACCAGAAAGATGCCTGTGGAACTCATGATTGTGATTCATTTACATACATTGATCTAAATCTGGCATAATTTCTTTGATTTCAGTGGAATCAATCCAGATTTGTCAGTCATTGTATACATAGTATTTTCTGCAGATAAGAAACGTATCTTTTCTGTTACCTTTTGTTCAGCCTTATATATATGTGCATGCATATACTGAGACCCTGATTCTAATCACCCTCACGCCAATATAAATCAGAAATAGTTCTGCAGCTATATAAATATTTACCCCAGAAATAGTGTAAAATCAAATTGCTTTAGTGTTGGGCTCACTCACTCATTGGACAATACGCATTCATTTATTTGTGTATAATATATGTACTTCCACACAAACTCATCTTAAAGCCTGACAAGCCTTAATGTCAAAATGTTGCTTTTGTATTCATCAAGAAATGGGGATGTTTGTGTTCTCCCAGTAATAGCATGATGAATCGGTCACTTAAGACATTACTATAAAACACGAGTATGGCTGCAGTGCCTTTATGAGGCACAGGACAACTGACAGTCATGTGAGAACACACCTCTGTTGTTCAGTTTTTTATCGTTATTACTTTAACACTGACATTTGACCTCTTTAGCTGCTTGTGTGTAGTGAAGTGTTCCTGGCTCACACCTGGTGTCRGTAATAAAGCACAGCATGCATAAATAATGAAGATATGTTCGTGAAACTTCACTAAGTGGCAACTGCCTGTGACAGAGATCCTACTACTAGTACTTAGTGCTGTAAGGGTTTGTTAATGGAGGCTGCTCAGCGGATGACAAAATGACCCAATTAAAGTTTATTCCAAATGACATCAGGGTCATAAAAGGAAACAACAGAGGAGGAAATGGCACTGGTAGGTTGAAAATATGTTGCAATGTGTATTATTACRTCTGCACTTTCTTCTGTCACAGGAAGGCTTCATATATACCTAAAGCTGAGTTAATGAAAGAGGTGAGCGTTTGTTGGGCTGGAAAATGATGGCTTGTGATATGCTGCTGGACGTGCTTCCCAGGAAAAGATCTAGCAAGAAAGTCTTTTGAGATTGGGATAAGAGCGGTATCTCTCCTGGCAGATACTTGGTCAGAGATGTTCCAGATGAACAAAGGATTTCAAATTCAAGCAGTCAGTCCATTTGTAGGGAGCAAACTCTCATATATGCGATAAAGTACATCTTGTGTAGGGTTTGTTGTTTATTTATTTATTTATTCTGAAATTTCTAGATCGGGGCTGAAGCTGTGGGCCCCTTGAGGACTAGACATATGGCCCAATTTACAGAAAAGTTATTTGCTCCTAAATGCCCCTTCCATAAGAAAAGAGGAAATGTGTGTAAATGAAAGGAGACTGAGTTGCTCCAATGAGAAATCAGCAGGTAATAAAGTATCAGTGATTTTGAGCCACCTGCAGTTAATTTTCCATTGGTTCCAGTCATCCCTCTGCATAGGGAAGGAGGAAAGACTATTTCATTAGATTTCTTTTGCATGCAGTGAGTGCAGTGATACCATGTGATGCATCTAATGCATCAGCAGGGACGAAAGAAGCTGTGTGATCCTTTTCTCGGGCAAACAGGAGCAGCGGGGAGAACAGGAGATCTGACCACAAGTGCCACTTGTGTGTGTTTGTCCAGATAAAGTGACAGGAGATCAGCTCACCTCTGTCCGTGAGACTGCAAACCCAGCCTGGAAGACCTAAAAACACACCTTACACAGGGAGAAACTAGAACACTTTGGGGCATTTTAAAGTTATTTTATGTAAGCCTAGGGAGCCTGTGAGACTAAGGCCAAACAGAAGCATTACTTTAAGTACATCGGCTTCATTGGTGGAATGAGTTGCAGAGTCCTACTACTCAGAGCAAGGGTGGCAGAAACTGGCCCCAATATGGTAAGCTTCACCATGAGATTTTTGCCATGTTACAGCTGAGGAAAGTGATGGGCTGCCTGCGTTTAGCATGTTTTAATAAGTTACTGCTGCCCCAGATTGCTCCTCTGCCCCACTCAGGTTTGATTCTTGAGTAGGCTTAAGGAAGTTCATTTTTTGCTTTGCACTGTTGCAGCAAATACTCAATCAATCACTACACTGCAGCTAAGAGGCAAACACTTGTTAAAGATATGCTTACATGGTCAACTCACTGACATAAAAACACATAGCTAAACGTGTGGCAACAAGTCAGTGGCTATCTAAGCTAAGATCCTTAATGTTTCTAGGCACTCTGTTTTAGCCACACTAAAACATATTTTGTCTATTAACTTTTAAGCTGTAGTTTTAACCATGTAGTTTCAGTCGTCTTTGGAAAGAAAAGATGTTTAGGGAAGAGGGCTGGGCAAACACTTAGCTGTGTTTCCCTGGCATATTATCGCATCTTCCTGTGAGCCACAGTCTGTGGCTCAAAACGTCCTGGGCCAGAAGCTTTGTGTTTAATAGCCCTTGATGGATTCTTCTTTAGTAAATGTGCCTGGGTCTTGAACCTATGTAAGTTTTTGGCACTTGTTTTATGTCGGCACTAAAAGTAAAGCAAAATGAACACCAGACCTCTGCAGACAGCTGGTTTAATGTGCAGACACAATTTTCTCACAATGATTGGTTTCTTTCTATGCAAAGTGTAATACTAATTGGAGTACAGTACAATAATCTTCAGTGCAGAGATTTTGTTTTGGTAGAAATACTGACAAAACAAGGGGAGCCATACTTGTCTTAATAAAAAATCATCCTAGCCTTTCGATATGAAAATGGACTTTGACCCTTGTTAGTTAGACAAGTTCAAGTGAGAAATCAAGCTGCTATATTTGGGCCAATTAGTCTCCACTATGCTGTTTCTCTAGTAGAGGAAATTATTCTCCTTCTATCCCAGCTCCTTTCTAGTGTTTCTTGTCATGCATTACTTTCTTGTGAGGGAAGATCCTTCTCGCATTCCAGGAATGAGTGTGTGCCCTTGTAAAATCAACAAGATTAAGCAGTTTGCCTTAAGGCAGTGAGTGATTCCTGCCTTAGCAAAATATACCACAGAGTTGTGTATCAACACTTCCTGTCACCTATTAAAAAGAGGATGAAAATCCATTCCCTGAATAATAATCTTTTCTAAACTGGGCGTAAATGGTTTTTCACTTACATTTGTGTGATATTTCTAGCAGATATATTTTTATTTGTCTTTCATTTATCTGCAGACGAAGAAAGCCTGTTACTGTAGAAATCAATGCCTTGTAATCCCCCCATCCTCAGTGTGATCTTGTGAGATCTGGCAAGCTCGGTAAGATCAGGCCACATCATGATTTGGGAAGGAAATGTCCAAGAACAGCAGAAGACTGATAGTTCAGCAATGATGTGCTTAAGCTACCTCCCAGCTCCTGGTGTGAGAGCCATCCCATGGACTTCAGCATAACTGCTCACACACTGAAAGCTGAGCATGTGATCAAATCCGCTCCCAAAACATCTCCTCAGGAAGCAGTAGTCCTTCCTCATCCCCACTCCGTTGAACCAGTGTGATTAGGCAGTGAGGACACTGATGTAGTGCAGTACCCGCAACCTTTTGGAAGAAAAGAAAAATACTAGCCCTAGTTGCTTGCCCTCTTTTCAGCAATGCAGTGGTGTTTATCTTGCATGTAAGAGCTCTTAGCCTCAGCGTTCTGACAAAATTTCTATTGCAGCTAGTTATATTCTCCTTATCTACAAACCTCCCATGCGTCAGCTAGCTTGAGCGGAACTTTTCCAACTGAATGTTTTTTCAATGGAAAACTGCTGTTTGATTGGAAACAAAGCGCTTCTATGAAAGTGTCAGCTTCAACAAAACCCAAAAAAACAATTACAACTCTTTCAGTAAGGTTAAAGTACCCCACATTAACCTTTTCAGAACAGCGACTCCATTTTTCATTTTGAAACTACTCCTTCAGATTGTATTATATTTTAATTTGAGATGAAAGATTGGGGCTCAAAAAGAAATTGTTTTGAAAGTGTCACTTAAAAGTGATTTGATTTTATTCTGCTTCAAAAGCAAAAGAAAGGTTGAAATCCTGAAATTTCCTGTGGAATAGAAATTCATCCTCCCTTACAACTTTGCTCATTTGCTTTTGGTTCCATGCTCTGGTGTATTATTACTGGCCTCATTAAGGAAATTGTTGCATATTGTCTACATAGGACTTGTATTTCAGTCATGGTGACTCTATTTGGGTCATACAAAGAACCAGATTTTTTTGTATCCCATGGTCATGATGTCTTACGGTGATCTTTTATTAAAACGCATAGGAGCATTGATTGCAAGTGAACTTACAAGTGAACTACTGTTAACTTTTCTAATCACAACCTGAACAGTATGTGGACCAGAAAGCCGTCACATACTTCTCTTTTATATAAACTCAAGGAAAAGCCTCTTAAAATTATCATGCAAAGGTTCTGAGGAAAAAAATAAATAAAAAAGCAAATTTCAAAGCTAAGTGTCCTCCACAAAGGATATTCTGTTTCTGTGTTCAGATCAAAGTTCCCATACAACTTCCACTGCTGTGGCACTGTGTACCTAACAGAGCAAGACAAAAGAAGTCCCCAGAACACAAGGATTTACAAGTTATTGAGAATACCTGGAATTGCATCTGAAAACAAATTCAGAGAACATGAAGCTACTTAAACTACCAGCGTAACAGTGCAGTGGTGGTGCGGCCAAACATCCTTCTCTGACTTTCAGTTCTGGGTGGTCTTTTAGGATGGAGCAAAATGGAACAGGTTAGTATCAAGAGTAGATCTGGCAATGATTCAGACTGAAATTCAGGAGACGCAGCTTCTAATACTGTTCTGTAACAGCACAGGGAGATCCTCTGTGTCTTCAGCACCTCTGCAAGTATGTCCCAAGGAGTGTGCTCACCAATTCTCGCTGGAGAATTTGGTCTTAATGTCTGCATCATAGCCTCTTTTGAAGTGAAATGGAAAAAATAAGGCTTATGTATTTATTTCATAGGGGTGGCGTGAAGATCAGTTCAATTAGTGGTTAAATAACATTGGCAGACAGGAAACATCCACAGATTCTTACCACCTGAGGATCTGTCTTTGAATAGTGATTTAGAAGTAAATATTCTATTTTTAACAAATCAGAAAGTCAATCTACTTCCAACTATTTTGTGTTTGGATACTAGATGACGAGATTTAGAAGCACTGCAGTGTCTCTGGGATTGTTATGCTCCATCAAAACCAGTATCAGTAAGACTACAGTACAGGGACATAGGCACTGGCATTGGAGAACACCTGCAGAAGAGAAAGCTAGGAAGCCCAAGTTGTAATTCAGACTTCATTGCTGTCTCCTCTGCTAAATTCATGCCGGTTAGTGCATTCTGGAACTTTGCAGAGTAATTGAATCAGCCACAAATGCTGCATATGTATTTGTCATACAACACAGTCAAGCAGGTTTCTAGATGCTTGGAAGGGATGAGAGCTATGGCATCTGCCCCTGAACATGGAGCAGATGGTATCACAGCCCCTTGCAACAGGGGCACAAGGACTGGGGTTAATGACACAGGTAAAGAATGCTCTGGCAGTGCAGAGCCTTCTCAGAAAATGCCTATTTATCAAAGAAAAATCATCTTTATGAAAATACCTCTCATTTGATACATCCTAATTTAAACCACAGGCATGGTTCTGATGGAAAGTTGCTTGCTGGGAAAGATGCCCTTAGAAGTCCAGGCTTCCAAGGTTCCCAGCTGCAGAGGTAGGATTTCTAGTCAGGCAGGGCAGCTTTGGTTCCCACAGTGCCTGACTCCTAAAGAGACAGGTCTGAAGTCTTTTAATGCCTTTGCCTTACTATCCTTCCTTTAAAAATGGAAATCTCTGTAATTGATACCTTGTAGGGGAGTTCTGAAGCATGGGTGGTTTTTTTTTTCCTCAGTTGACTGGGTGATGCTTCCAGCTGAAGTATTATTTAGGTATGTAGGAAATATAAAATGCTAGACTAAGTTTGCATATTTTTGCAGAAAGAGAAACAGCAGGGAATAAAACCCTTGCCCCACTCAAACCAATGGGTTTTGCTAGCGACTAATGGATTTCTGAATCTTTTCTTGAAAAGAAGCTGATGAAACCTTATTATGGCTCATCATTATCTTCTAAAATAATTTGTCAGGTGGTCCACTTGGAAACCATGGTATCAGCTCCTTAGCCAGAACTCAAATGTTCTAGGAGGTTTTGCTAAATTGTTTCAAATATTATGCTCAGCAGTGCATGGTCCAAAATTAGGTTGTCAATGAAATGACTTCATATTAAATGGTTGCTTTAATACCAAATGAAAATGTGATTCTTCCTCCTCCTTCCCCCCATCCCACTTTCTCATGCATGGTTAAAGTTTCACTCGGGCTAAATCATCTTGGTGATATATGGGGGGAAAACAGTTCTTTCATCTCATTTGCTCTTCATGTGTAAATGTCTAATTACTAATCAAAAATGCACTTGGATAGTGGGAAAGATTTCTTTATTCAGTCAGAATTATAAAGTAGCAAATTTCCAGAGGAACTAAAAAATATGCAAGTCATGACAAAGTATTGATTGCATAATAATGTGATGTCAACAGTGCAGAACAATCATGTTTGCAGGTGGGAGCTTTACATACATTATACAGCAGAGGTTTTACTGTTGAAATGGAAATATAAATGGAGCAGTCTGTATTTCTGGAAAATAAAGCATTATTCACATACTAATACCCATCTTCTACATCAAGATAAAGCATTATGATCTCTCTCCTAGACTGATTAATGAAAAAGGAAAAATACAGTGTTTAGTATTAAATCTGATGGGGATGACATTTAAGGTCATGAAAGGCAATCTTAGTTGTGCTGAAATCTTTTAATCTTATTTGCAGATCATTCTATCAGTGGCTCCCTGGAGTTGCAAAAGGATTTTATTCTCATATCTTTATTATTTAATTGAATGTTGAAAGTGTAACATATTGTAAATTGCTCTTAATTTAAAAAAGTACTTTCTTGTCTCAACATCATAGCATTTGGAGAGCTACAGGAGTACTGACTCAGAAATATACCTGGGCAAGTTCAATAGTGGCATATGAAGTGGCTGGATATAATTAGGTAAGGAAATGACTATAGGGGGTGAAGTACATAATCATGCCTACTTGTGATTCAACAGATGTTCAAAATGACTGTAACTTACACCAATCTGATGTAACAGCTAAATTTGATTTCTATGTTACATCAGGATGTAATTCTCATTGAAATCAGTAGGCAATAATTAGGACTCCTGAATTCTGTAAGCAGGAATACATTTGGTCCTGTGGCAAATTAGAGGGGCATTGGTTTGTTTTTCCTTATCACGGTCATCGCTGTTTGTTCAGCATACTGTTTCCTTTCCTTGGTGATGTTTAAGATGGTGCTGTTCTTCATATATACTAAATGACTGCACTCCTTAACCCCCAGCACCTCTTTTAAGGATTAATTCTCACATTAGGCATCTGAATCCAAGACAAGGTTCACAACAGCCTCAGTAGCCAACCCAAGAAAGGCTTCCTGACTGGATTAACACAGCATCAGTACTCATGGTCCAGTTTGTGTAGGAGCACTTCAGAGCTTGTCTTCACCACTCAGCCAGCCCAGGTCTAAGTTCCTAGCTTAGCCTGGCCTGGATTTAATGTTTTCTCAGTCAAGCTGTATCAACAAAGCCAAAACTTTTCTCTCACTGTTTTCTGTTCTTACCTCTCTTCACCTGGAGGCATGGTCCATGGGTTCCCACATTAAGGTGAAGAGTGTATCTGTCCCCCAGAAAAAATATGTGAAGAGCAGCAAGGACTGGCTATCATCATGTGAGTGGTTTTACCTTGCATGCTCATTGCAGAGTTGGCAAATCTCACCACAAAGAAAATCTGGACCTGGTTTCTAATCCACTCACCTGCACAGGTGAGCCAGTCCATGCTTAAAGGTTTTGAAGATATTTTGGATAGACACTACAAGGATATTGGACAAACTGTCAAAGAGTGATAACAGAAATTCAGTAGTAAGGCCGAGGATGGGCAGACAACATACATCAGTGAGCAGCCAGGGGAGACATCCTTTGGGTGGTTATTTTGGCAACCTAACCTAACTGCTTTCCAGCAGACCATCTTTCCTGGTCTGGTCCCCTCTAGGCGGCAGCAGCTGGTGGGGAAACCACAGTGTGCAAGGCCACTGATGCTGCGGTAGCTGGAAGCCAGGCAAAGCTGCAGGAGCCTTTGACACCAGTAGAGGCACCTCCAGGGTCCCCTGGTCCTGGAGACCAGGCCACCTCTCCCTGAAACACATGGCATTGCACCTGCAAAGGAACCTGGTATGATGTTCTCTCGCTACCTACTTTCATGCATTTCTTGCAGGATAATCTGATTCATTTTTTCCCTGGTCACTGTATAGCTATCTCTGGTAGGTATTTATACAGCAACAATTGCAAACCACTTGTACATAGGTATTTATAGAGCATCAATCACATGCAGTTGAGCCTAATGACTGGTATTAGCATGATGTGTCAAATACAAAATCTTTCTCTGAAAACAGAAGGGTCCAAACAACTCAGCTAACAAAACAAGCAATGCAGAACACGTGCATGGTACCACCTCGCCTCTCCTATTTTTGACCCTTAAAATAAATTATATGAATCTCAAGTACATGAAAATAACTCAGCAGTACTTCCTAAATTACACACATGTCAATATCTCACAGTGAGTCTTACAACATTTTTTTGCCTCAAAAGCAAACCCACTGCATAAACTGGCTCTTTGGCAATAAACTAGGAAGACTGCGCTCGGGCTCAGCGCAGAGGAGAAAGGAGCAGCCTAGCTTTCCCATTACTGGCAGGAGTGCCTGAGCTCAGTGGGATGTTGTCCATGCTCAGGTCATGCCCATCCTGCAGCATGAATCAACTTGCAATGCCTCTGCAAGGTAAGCTAATGTTACCCCCACCCTGTGCACTGGCAAACGGTGAAGCTAAGTGACCAGCCTTGTGCAGCAGGCAGGCTTTGACACAAGAAAGGAAGATTTGCAGGACAGCACTTTCACCACAAAAATCCATTTTTTCCTCAGTGCAGTTTCCTTCTCCCTCTTCTAGTCTCCTTAACAATTACATAAAATGAAGGTTATTTCTAAGACAGTAACTTGTACTGAGTTATACTGGAGTGAGCTATTAAATGAAAATATTATTGATATTACACTTCCCTGGAAGCAGAGGCAGGGAAGCAGAGGAGAGGAAGCACCAGAGATATACAGATGTAATCCACCCTCTCCCAGAGGGCAGAAGGAAATACAAATAGTCACACAGGCCCAGGACAGTTGTCTGGCTTATTTGTTACCAGTTTGTGGCAGTGGCCAGTATCAGATGCTTTAGAAGAATGTCAGAAACACTGCTGATGTTGACTGTAAAATTACCTGCCCATGGTGGAATTTTTTTTTCCTCTAACCATAAGCAATTTGTGGTTGGTCTATAAACTACAGGTTTTCCTTCCTTGCATTTGTGTGCATCTTTGTTCCTTTCTAGCCTAACTGTGAATATAATTTATGGGAGTATTTATAAATTTGTCACAAACCTACATGATGGATTGAAGTTACAGTCTGGGGGATTTAGAATTTAGTACAGTGTCTCTGAGGGTTGGATTCTGCATTATGAAATTGTGCTTTTGACATAAGGTATAAATGCAGTTGCTTTGGGAGCATGCAAAACTATATGTAATTGAGCCAGAAATCTCCCACCGTGGGGAAAAGTTGCTCTCTTTCAACCATGTATACTCTTGCATACCTAACAGAGAAAAATACATCATAGCTACTTTTATGGATAAAGTTGCAAGCAATTGCTTCATATTCTAAGATGAGGATTTTTGCAAAGAGGTATGCATGTCTGAATGTTGGTTTAAAATCAAGCTCTGTGTGCAGAAGGGAGCATAGAGGTATGTAATATAGTTTTTAGACCTGTATGGATATACATGTACACAACTTATATATACATATGTCTACACACATACAAACCATGGTGTAGTCAGGGAACAGATTGCAACCTGAGAAATAAATTCTACCTTTATTCTCACAAATCAGAGTAAGAATAGATTCTGCAATATCATTCTCTGTTAGCAAGTGGAGGCAGGATGATTGACTGATCAATTGATTTTGATCACAGTAATGGCAGAGATTTCGCTATAATGGCCAAAATCACTGGGTGGGAGCTTTATTGCATAGCATTAAGTAACCGTTCACAATCCAAAGGTGATACTTTACCAATTTTATCTGAGCTCCACCCCCTGCCACCACTACCACCATTTTATACATTTCACTGGCGAAAAAAAACAGAAGATCAATACTACTGCTACCATTTTGCTTTACCTTGAATGAAAGTGTTGTTAGGTGATACTAGCAAAGGAAGGGTGTGCACATACTTGAGAAGGTGTGCTGTTGTGTGGCTGCTTCCCAAGCAGTTCAAACTAAAAGGTTATGTGTGTGTGTACATACATATAAATATATATATATATTTAAAAATACAGTAATATGACTCACTGTCAACTGCTAGTGGTTGTAGAAACCAAAGCAATGTGTCAGGGTGGATTTTTTTGTCTTGCTTTCGTATTTATTTTAGCAATGGCATGTCCGAAGAGAGAAACACTGCCCTGTCAGATATTAGCCTTTGTGTCAGTTTATGCCTAGAAACTTTTCAAACATTCTGGTGCTTTGTTCTATATTTAAAGAAGAAAAGTTCTAACTATGATGCCCAGGTTTGATATGTCTAAATCCTGCAGAAACTTCTTCTGTACTTGGAGTGTAAAGCTTTTTAAAAATGCTCTCCTACACAAGTGTAAAACAAAGGCTGTAACTTTTTACTTTGCTAACTTCACTGAACTCAGTGCTAACACTGGACTCTTCTTTCTTCAGTCTACGTGATCTCCCTTCCCATCATTTCTGTTTCACCTTTTTGCCCTCACCACTATTCTCTTACTACTCAAGTGGCGTAAAATCTCCTCTCTACTTCCCCAAACTACTCTTTTTCTTCCTTTTAATAGCCCTTGTCTTTACCAGGGATATGACTGTACTTTCTGTTCTTCTTCCTGTTTCTCTGCACATCTCCATGTCATTCTAATCTAGGCTATATTATATGAATTAATACACATCATTTTATAGCAAAATGTGTTCCAGTGTGTTGGATGCTTAATTTGTGAAAATTTGCAAGCTATGGAAAAAAGAAAGAAGGCCAAAAATGTTACTCTCTGAAAGACACTATTGGTTTGAGAGATCTGAGAGATTCAATTCCAGTAGAAAACACGGTGTTTGAGAGCTTTAGGATGTACTTAGAGCCTTCTTGCCTTTCTGCAGAATGTGATATAATGGTTAACATTTAAAGACCAGCATACTTATTTTTGGATTTGATGGTCTTCCTCAATTTGGACTTCAGAAATTAAATTTTTGCATGCTTTCTTACCTAACATTTTTTATTATTCTTTCTTACATTCCTGTTATTTATATGCACATTCAATCAGACCCAATTAGCCAAAATCATCTGTGGAAAGGAATGATGCTTAGTTTTCAAATGGTCGTATTTCAGCTATACTTATTTCAGCTCACAGCATATGGGCTATCATTTAAAACTTGCAAATAGTCAGATAGAAAAATAGGGACAACTTGGCCAGCTTTGATATTGAAGTTGGTATCTCTAACGCAGACTGCATGCATGTTACATGTGAGTGCGAAAACACAGGTACAGGATTTGCAAAATATATAAGTGTTTTTAAAAAACGCTTGCATTTGAAAATATCAGATGGTCCTTGTAAAAGGAAGCTAGAGTGACAGAGAAAGAAGCTATTTTCTAATCAGGTGCTGCCTGTACTGTACCCAAGCAGGGTAATCTCATTTGCAAGTAGGTGACCTATATGTCTGGACATACCTGATTATTTATTCAACTAATCAAATTATATTGTGTCATTTGACGATAGGATGTACACACTGCTGACATGATGTTATTTTTTGTCACCAGATAAGGGGAATTGATTCTAATCTATATTACTTTTGTTAGTCATCAACTCTTACACCTAGACCTGCCAAGGGAAGCATGAATGCATTTTGTGAAGTTCAATAGCACACATATCATCAGGTCACAGTAAAGGTACACGTTGTTGAACAAAAAACAGCAACCATCATCACTTGAGCAACTTTTTCTACATACCAGTACTTCAAGTGCCAAAGCACCCTTCTTCCATCCCTCTCCCACCAGCTGGCCTGATGTACTTGCACCGTTCCGCCTTTTCTTTTATTTTTTCCCTCTGTCATCACCTGGTTTTAGGAAAAGAAGAGAGCACAGCATGTTAGACTGCATCTGCTGGAAAACCTTGCCTCTTGTATMCCCCAAAGCATTGAAATCTTAAGAATACCTTCTGTTCCCCTGTGTGCACCTGTGATGCCTGTGTTATAATTAATTTCAAGTGGTATGTCATAACCCGGGCAAAAGGCTGTCCTCCTCTTCTTCTGTTTTTTTTTTTTTTCTTTGATTGACTGATTTCTAACAATATCTGCTGCAAAGGTCAGTGGACGACTCTGTGGAGATGTCAGCGAGGGGTGGGGGGTGCCTGCCTGACCCGCAGAGGATCAGTGACTGAGGCCTCAAAGGATCTCGATATTCACCACCTCCTTTCCCCCCCCCCCTTTTTTTTTGACGACCCGGTGCATTATTGCAGGGCGATAGTGCTGAGGCCGTGGTGGGAAGGAGGAAAGCTTTTAAAATGCATCATTAGGAGCCGCTCGTGGAGTGAGCGGCGCCTCCCCGGTGACAAGGGCCGGGGGCGCGGTGCCAGCAGCGGCGGTCCTTGCGGCTCCCCGCCGCGTCCGGGGCTTCGCCGGGGCTAGGGGGTCCGGTCCGGCCCGGCCCGGCCCGGCCGCGCTCAGCCCGCGCCTCCCGCCGCTGCCGCGGGGCCTCCGCGCCCCTCCGCTCCCGCTCAGACCCCGGCGCCGCGGGGGAAGGGGGGGTTGCCGCGTTGCTTGCTGCCCCCCCCCCTATTTTTTTCCTCCTTTTTCCCCTGGAAAGGGTGCCCGGGCCAGTCCGCGCCCCCGGCGCTGCCGCCCGCGGGCAGCGCAACTTGAGCTGCTGCAGCCAGTCGCGCCCCCTTTTCTGCCCTTCCTCCCCCGCCGCCCGCCCCCTTCTCGCCTGCAAAGCGCAAACTTGCGCTGAAACAGCACCGCGGCTCGCAAGGCGACCCTAACTAGCCCATTAGGTGTGATCAACGTACCGGCTGCACGGGATGAAACCTTTCCCCGTCCTGATTGCTCCGGAGGGGAATCACGTCCTGCTTCCCACCTTCCCAGTCTCCGCTCTCCCCGTGCACACGCGCTCGTAATTACTGGCGATGGTGCTAACGCAGCCCTGAGCAAAAGCAGGCTGGTGCTATGGAGAGGGGCGGCAAAGGGAACACCGTTAATTTAAGGCAGTGTGCACGTGGATTATGCTCTTTCTTTTCTGCATCGCCCTATAGACACTGTACGTTAGGCATCAAACTAAACATCAGCGGCTTTTTTCCTAGCCTCTCTCTTTTTTTTTTTTTCTTTTTTTTTAACGGATCACCAGGTGATCTGGAAATAATTGGTGGATCGCTTCGTGGAACGGCAAAATTAGAGAAAGTGGGAAGCAGACTTGTTAACACTGACTCTACGCAAGGGAAACGCTGCCTGACACCGCTTCTGCCGCGACTGCTTCTTACATAACTCTGTATTCAGTGCAGATCGCCTCCCTCAAGGGGGGAAAAAGCCCCGAGTGTAATGTAGCACCGGGCCTTCAGAGCGCCTGCCTCCCCTGCGAGGGAGAGCAGGGGGTGGCAGCAGGAGCATTAACTTCTCGAGCACCGTTTGGTTTCTCTTGAAAGAGCCCGAGTGGTCCCTTTCTTAACCTAATATATTTTTTTATTTGTTCAGATGACAGTCTCTGGTGCGTTCGCCCCCGCCCCCGCCCTGCCCGGACGGGCGCGCGCGCGCGCACACACACACACCTTTTCTTTTCATCATCAGCAAATAAAGATTAGGTGGGCAGATTACAGAAAGCGTTTTCAGTCCTGTGCTGATCTTTATTCCAGAGCCTTTGTGATGATATTGATGATGATGATGGTCAAGTGGACAGTTTGATTTTTGTGTTTGGAGCTAGTTATAAAGAATCAATATTATATCAAGGGGTAACTTTCGTGATAAAGGACTTTAACCACTCTGGCTATTCATCATAAGTCTGTAGCAAGCAGATAGGTCAAAAGAAATTATATTGCACTAAAGAGTGTGTCTTCTTATCTCTCCTATACCAGGGGAATAAGGGACAAGCCGATCGATACAGTAGCTGCTGTATACTTCTTGCAATTATCAATAGCTGATTTCGTCTTTTGAGGCCTGCATCTATTAATACAAACTAATAATAATCTTCTGAGCATATCTGTAGCCAAGGGGATGAAAGTTTTTATACTTGGCGGCACTATTTATATAGCTAGAGTTACTGAACGAGGTTACATCGTGTGTGTGTGTGTGTGTGTGGTATGCGTGTATATATATATATATATAAACTTTAATATTCATCTCACTAGCCATTTTCAGTAACATACAGATTTTTACAAAGGGGCTACAAGTACTGGTTTTATATGCACATTACATGTACCTGCCTGATTATATGCTGACAGATATGTGTTACGATACAGATTTAGTATTTTGAGATAGACGCCAACGATGCACCTAGATGTGTGAATGGTATGTATACATGGATTTAAAGGTATGTTGCTTGATAATATCCCCATAAGTATGTGTAATATAAATATTCCATAGAGCATGGTATTTAAAATGTGTTGGTTAAATTCATGTATGATCTGTCAGGTTAAAGAACGGAAGTGGGTGGTAATTGGCGTTGGCTAAGTATGAGCATAAGCTTTTGTGTGTATGAATCGATATTTATTTAGATCTAAGAGTGACATGAGATTAAATAAAAGGAAAACTAACTTAAATGTTTAAGGCAAAATGTTCAGACACGATTGTGCTGCAGACTGCTTCTATAAATCTGGTGGTGGGGCTAGTTGCTTTCTACAAAAAAAAAAAAATTGTAATAGAAAAGAAACATCTTTATAATTGACATTTGACATGCTGTTTGGGTTAGGCTGTGGTAGACCAAGCACAGATTTCCCTCTGATGGAAACATTTATCATCGTGATTGCTGCAGAGTGGCAGGTGGTGTTATCAATTACTCTTCTCACCAATAATAATATTAGTATGGTAATATCTTTGCTCATGTGAGAACGAATTAGCGGTCAGTTGTTGCAGCCTTAAACAGACAAAATTGCGCTGGATTTAACACCAGGGTCCTCAAACAAAAGTCGTGTTGAAGAAAGGGGGTGGGAAGATACTTCAGCTTGCCAGGAAGAGCAGGAGATGATAGAAAATAAAGTCCAAATAATTGCACGCCCCTTTGAATAAAGTTGCTGAGCAAAATAACAATAGAAAACAGTAGACGGGTTGCACGAAACGTCAGATCCATCTTATCTGCTCGTTGGTAACTTTGATGGGTTTAAGAACAACCACCTTGTATAAAGCATACGGGTAGATGGAACTACTTATACGCTCTTTGTGAAGTCAATCTTGTAGATAAGCTTTCTGAGGGGTTTTATTCCCCCTGAATAAAGGATACAAATTAAAGCAAACGCATAATTAGGTGTCCCATTAATGTAAAAAATAAAGTAGTAATTGGTAAATAATATTATTAAGCAGACAAAATAATAACGTGTCGCTTCTTAAGATGAAAGCAACATCGCGAAAGAGAAAGACAATTAACAAATTAGATTTAATTGCGGAGATAAAAACAACTTTTGTTTTCCATCATCACCATGCAAGTATTTCAGTAGCCCCCCCCGGGCACGGAGAGGGGCGCGGGGCCGCGGACGCAGCTCCCGCACGGGCGGGCGCCCCGCTCTCTCTGCGCGCACACGCCTACGTGACATTTACACCGGGCATCAGTTTCCCCTCGAAGTGGCCGTATTTTTGGCAGCCCAGCTCCAGCGAGTGCGTAACTTTCCGCCCCCCCAGTCAGGCAGACGAAGTAGCAGGGCCGCGGGAAACTTTTGCAGGGCAGCGAGCGGGGGGCGGAGGAGCCGGGCGTCGCTTCCCGGCTCCCCCCGTGGCGTCCCGAGCCCGGCACCGCCGCGCTTGTCGTGGGGGTCCGGGAGCAAAGTTTCCCCAGGGGGAGCGCGGCGGCGGCGGCGGCAGGTGCGGGCGGCTGCTGCCTCCCTCCGTCGCCGCGGCCGGGGCAGCGCGGGCAGCGCCGCGGCTCCGGCCGTTACCCCCGCGCGTCCCGCTGCCGCTTCTGTCTCCCAGAGTGTGGGGAGGGAAGCGGGAAAAAAAGAAAAAAAAAGCGGAAAGGAGAGCGAAGCAAGGAAAAACAAAACCATAAAAATGCATCGCTTGTAACCCTAGAATATGTTAATGTCGAGAGATACAAATCTGGTAATTATGCCTTTCTTGCGGTTGTGTTCTCCATTGTTCATTAAACATTAAAGACGGGATTATTTAATTTTCCGCTTAAAGATTCTCTCGTGTCCCGCAAAATTCATATTAATTTTCGATCATTTTATTTTTTACAGAAAGGCAAAGTTTGGTTTTATAATGCTGTCAGAACTGCTTTTCTATATATATCGCGCCGTAAGAAAGGCACTTTTAAAACACTCTTCAAGAAATCGCGTGCTGCTGGGGGAAACTAGCAGACCCCGAGCAATAGAAAGCGCGAAACTTTAGGGAGGAAATGTTGCTTGAGCAATGACAACAACAAATCCCTTCAGAAGATGACTGGATGAAAATTGACACATTTCTGGTATCAGTGCAATTGGAAAAAAATGCCTGTGCGAGGTTAAAGTGCGTCCTCTCGCATTCCAGGCAAGTGTTTCAGTCACAGGAGATAGCTGAGCTGGTTCACCTAAACCAACTCGGGAGAAATGTAACTCTGCTTTTGAAAGAGAAGCCCTAAGTTCAGCTCTGCCCTCGCGGCTGCAGTTTCTGAAGGTTACTTTAACCCCCGCAGACGCTCGCTTTCACCTGCATTCTGTATATAATATAATGCAGCGCGCGCACACACACACACACACACACACACATACCGTGTTATTCGTGTGCGCTGTGTGCAATAAATCCCTACTCCTGACGGAAAAAAACATGCTCAATAAATGGGTTCGTCCCCTCCCACTTCATATTAGAAAATTACATCAGATTTCAACCATCAAGATCGTCTCCAGATATTTTAGATTGGACACTCCGAGTACGACAAAACTTTCAGCAAGGGTGGATGGACGGAGAAAAGACACATTAGAATTTCTGTACAGTAAAAAAGTATTTTAATTATAAAGCAGGCAATCATAGCAAGGGGTCTCGTGTGCCCATCTTGCTAAACGAAGGATAAAAAGGTATATTCGTCTAATATCCAAAATGCATTTATTTGGCATTTTAATATTGTTGCTCTTAGGGATCGTGCCTTCTTTTAACGAATACCTGCGAGACAGAAATCGCTGATAGTGTGCATGTCAGCAAACTATCTGGAGTGGCCTAAACTGTCGTCTTTAATTTTATTTGGTTTGCCTGCAAACACAGAAGTGGGGAATAAACCGAAAGCCCAGAGACGCGGTATCACAGCGCACGAGATAGAGCGAGCTCTCAGCGGGGAAAGTTTACACAGAGGAGCCTCCCAAAGAAGCCGAGGTTCGTGTGTTTTAAGGACTCGGGCTGGATTACACGGGGCGCGCAGCCCGCGGCGGTGACAGCAAAGAAAAGGGGAAAGCGGCGCGGGGGGAGCCGGGGGGAGCCCCCCCCCGCATACACACACACACGCACACACACACGCACACACGCGGGGCCGGGCGCGGCGCGGCGCGGTGATCGGCGACGGCCGGGTACATCCTAGCGGCGGCTCCCTGCCATGGGAGCCGGCCCGGCGGCCCCCCCGGGCGCCCCCCGGCGCGGGCGGGCAGCGACCGCCGCGGGCAGCAGCAGCAGCAGCAGCAGCAGCAACTTGCGGACGGAGCCGGGGCGGCTCCGCGGCTCTGTCCCGCGGCCCGGCGCGCCGGGGGCGGGACGGGGGCGGCTCGGCTCGGCTCGGCTCAGCTCCCGAGCAACTTGCAACGCGAGAGAGGGGAAAGCGGGAGGGGGAGACTTCCCTCCCCTTCCCCCCCTCTTAAAAAAAAAGGGGAAGGGGGGGTCTGGGAGAAAAGCTGCTGCTGGGAAAGTGCGCGCGGAGAGGGAGGCTCGGAGGCGGCGGGAGCTGGTCGGGCTGCGGAGCTGGGGGCAGCCCCGGCGGCAGCCCCGGCAGCGCGGCACGGGAGGAGGAGGAGGAGGAGGAGGAGGAGAGTAGGAGGAGCTGCCGTGTGACCCGCACCGCTCCCAAACTTGAAAGTTTATCTGCCCGAAATCAAGAGCCGCCGCGGTGCGCGCACTCCTCCTCGGCACGGAGCGGAGGCATCGATCGGAGGGACCCGGCGCAGGGAGCGGCTGCCGGCGCGGCTGCGAGGAAGGCGAGGGAGAGGGGAGGGGGGATTACCCCTGCGACAACAACAGCCACCCCCCTCCCAAAAAAAAAAAAGACTGGGAGAGGATCGATACTGTTTGCTGGAGACCCGAGGACTTGCTCATCAGCACTCGCGCGAGGCTGCTGTCATTAACTAACAGGACACACAACTGAGCGGGGGGGGGGGGGGAGGCGTGTCACAAAAAGTCATTACAACCTGAGAGAGAGAAGGAGAAAGAAAAAAAACTTCCTACCAATGGACAACAGGAAGTGACCACCACCACCAACGGGGAGTCTCTGCTTGGAGAAAGAAGCTGCGAGACAAAGAAGGAAGGAGAGGTGAAAGACCAAACTGCCCCAGGTCTTCGGTGTGTGCGAGCGTGCGTTTTCGGGAGGAGAGAACAAAAGTCAGCCGGGAAGGAGAGAAAGGAAAAGAGCGACAGAAAAGGAGACAGGACGGAGGAAGAGCTAAAGACAAGCATGTGAAGATCAAGGGGAAAGCGAAGAGCAGAGCAACACACACGCACACCGAGAAGAAGAAGAAAAAAAAAACCCACAAAAGTTTCTTTTCTTCCTACGAAGAAATTACTCACACGCACACAGAAATCAGATGCCTTGTAGATCGACTTCTGGGAAAAGAGAGACCAGGAGAGAAGAGCACGCAGAGTGATGTGAAAAAAAATAAATAAAAGCAAGCCAGAAAAAAAGCAAAGAGAGTAGAAGAAAGCAGAGCAAAAGAAACTAAGTTGGGGGAGAGAAAGAAACAAAGGAAGGAAGACGAAGATCGTGACCTCCCCCAACAAGTGAACCTTGCACATATGTTGTGTAAAGTGTGTGCAAAACAGAGCCCTCCTGCGTGGTGTGTGTGTGTGTGTGTTTTGCTGCTGCTGCTGCCGCCGCCGCCGCCGCCGCTGCCGCCGCTGCTGCTGCCGCGGTCGGTGCCTCTTGCAGGAGGCGCTGCTGGTGTCGGGGAGACGCATCATTTGGCGGAGCGAAGCGGCTAATTGCTGCGCCCCATCCTTCATTTACATATGCAGCCTGAGTCCGCTGGAGCCGGGCCAATCCGCGCTCGCCCCCAGCACCATTAATCGCCATGCATTATTCACAATCATAATTACCGAGCCCCATGCGCGGTCCGCGCAGCCGCCCCAGCCCGCAGCGCACACACCACAGCATCGCGCACACCCCGCCCGGCTAATCCCCCACGCACGCATTCACTCACTCACTCTCTCAGTTTGGTTGGTTGTTAAGGGTTGCTTTTTTTTTTTTTTTTTTTTTTTTGCCTTTTCTGTTGTTGCTTGTTTGGTTTGTTTTGCAACTCGACTTTTATTTGCGAACAGTTATTTCCAGTCCCCCCCTCCACCCTCGATCCCATTCCTCCCCCCTTTCCACCTCCACGTCGCTGATGCCTCTGCAAAAAGCAGAGCCAAGACGCCTCAGTTAGCAGCATGTCTCGTCGAAAGCAAGCGAAACCCCAGCATCTCAAATCGGACGAAGAGCTGCAAGCGGAGGCAGTTTCTGAGCACGGTAAGGACTCCCAGCGTCTCTTTCTCCCTCTCTCTCTTCTTTTGTGAGTGTGTTTCTGATGGAGATAGGTGGATTTGTGATGATGGTGAGCAGGGGAGCGCAGTTACGCTGCAGCGGGAGAACGGGAATTAGACCAGCTGGGGGAAGAGGCAGCGGAACTGAGAAGTTAGCAGTTTAGCCAAGTTTCTGCAGCCCACCCCTTGACTAACCATCCCTCCCAGCAGCTCCCTGCCGGCCTGACGAGCGCTCGTACTGCGGCGGGGCGAGGGCCCTCCCTGCCTCCCTGCCTGCCTCCCGCCGCGTTGCCCGGCGCTTTGGGAAGCGGCGAGAGCGGCACCCCGGAGCGCAGCCTGCCTCGCCCCCCCCCCCTCCTTCTCCCTACGCTCTCCTCTTCTTCTTTTTTTTTTCCTCCCTTTTTTTTCCCCCCTCGGGGGAGGGAGGCTCGGGGCAGGCAGGAGCCATGTTCCCCTGGCCCCGCCGGCAGGAAAGTTGGCGGCGGCCCGGGGCCGGGGCGCGCGGCTGCCCGCGGAGCGGCGCGGAGCAGCGCGGAGCGGCCCTCGGAGGCAGGCGCGGGGGCGGCGGCGTTGGGGGGGACGGGGGGGCCCCTCCGCGGAGCCCGAGCGGCTTCTCCGCCCCCCCCGTCTCGCCCCGCGGCGCCGCTTTGGGGGAGCGGGGCCCCGCCGGCCCCCGCCGCCGCCGCGCCGGCCAAGGGTGATTTTCTCGCCCATCCGCCATTCCTGCCCCCTCCCTGCCCGCAGCCTCGGCTTTGCTGCCTCGAGGCTGTCCAGCCTGCTCGGGAGCAAGTGTCCAGATCTGGGAAGGTTTGAGCTGGAATTGCTCGCTCTTTCCACCTTGCTTTTCTTTTCTTTTCTTTTTTCTTTTCTTTTCTCTTTTCTTTTCTTTTCTTTTCTTTTCTTTTCTTTTCTTTTTTTGAGAAGAGGGTCGCAAGTTCCTTTTCTTTCTTAACAGCCCTTTCCATCACCGAATGCAAAGGCATGCCACAGCCCATCCTCACTTTTTCTGGGCTAAGTTGAGAGCCTCCACTTGAAAGTTTTTCTTTTCGCCTTTGCCTACAGCTCGCCTGCTTTCTTAGTTACTCCCACAACCAAGTGGAAGCCCCTATGTCTTCTGCTTTCTGCTTAGGCCCCTTGCTCCTCTCTTCCCCCCTCCCCCCCCCCCCCCCCCCCGAAAAAGAAGAAAAAAGTCATTCTTCTGCTGTAAAACTGTGACTTCCAAGTTACATCTATCTGTAGGGAGAGAAAGGCAGGAAAGTTGAAGCCTGAGGAAGATTTTGACTATTGTATCGAACTTTACAACCTTGAAGCTTAAGGCAGCATGAATCCACTTCATCAGGTTAAAACATCTGTCAGACTGGCAAATCTTTGAGCGAGCACTCCCCACCTCCTCCTCCTCCTCCTTCCCAGGGTATTTGGGGAACGGGGGAGTGAGTCCGCACTGTCCAGGGAAGGTAGGAAGGGGGCCACTGCCGCTGCTTCTGGAAAAAACTGCCCGCTCGGGTGCTGACAGTAACAGGCACACAGAGAAATGCTCCCTTCTGTCACAGCTGAAGACCAAAACGGTGCATTTTTAAATTTTAATTTTCTTAGGAAACAGTAGTAGCGTTAAATAGTGTAGGCAGGCAGATGAGAATTATTATTTCATTATGTAAACGAGGTTAGTTAAACAGTCTCTGCTGGGGTGGGTTCTAGGTTTAAGAATTTATCACTAGTATTATAAACTTTCAAATGCTCAGAATCCATTTCAATGCAGAAAAATAAAACCCAGCCACTTCATTATGATACTCCTGGTGAGTTAATAAATTGAAAAAAAGATTGATAAACTACGTTTTTGTTTTGTTTTGTGAATCTTATCTATGTAGCCATGTCACCGAGATTAGAACAAGAGATATGCTAAAAAGAAACGCTTGCATATGGTGGGTAGATTAAGGACAAAGAATCTTTTTGTCATGGAAATGTTCCCCCCCCCCTTTTGGGGGGGGGTTTTGTTTTGTTTACTTCATCACATAGAATTTCTCACACTTGGTTTGTTTTGTATTGCCCTCAATGACTACATGATCAAATGAATGGATTTATTTCTGCCGAATGAGAAAGACAGTCTTTCCATCAAAAGGACTACATTGCATCCCAGTGAGGAATTTTAAAGCGTTATTATTGTGGTCCCTGAATAGCACAAAATCGGCTTTCACAGCAGCCCTAAAATGCAACAATGTAAATACTTTTCAGCCTTAGAAGGCTGTTATCAAAATGTGCTATGTTTCCTTTTATTAAAACATATTTTAATTAATAGAGTGAAACCCTTCATAGTTAATAATTAACCAGCTAAAGTAGTGCTGTTGTTTTTTCACTTTCATTTGAGAAATGTGAACAAGGTGGACACAGTATACGTGAGTGGAAGGATATCTAGTGCACATTAGTGTATTGTAAATCATTTACATGTTATATTATGAAGCCTAATGGTTGTTATACTGAAAGCAATTTTAAAGGCCAAATATAATGAGTGCTCCAAATCTTGAGAATTAAAACACTTCTTGTCAAGTCAGTCTTCTTCATTTCTATTCACAGCTGTAATCAAGATATTGCTACAGTTCCTGAGCATATTTTGCAACAGGCCAAAAATAGTTTGCACAGTACAGAATAGACAGGAGCCTACTTGCAGTATTTAAAAAGCAAACTGTTTAAGCAGTATTATTTCATATATGTAGCCTTTTCATTGATTTGGCTATGTTTCTCTGCAATGATGGAAGTTTTTGTTAACACAAGATTAAGCAAATGAAGCTTATTATTTATTTAATGAAATCATGTTCAATACCACTTCAAAATACATTTTATTAAGTGAGGCATTTTAAACTGCTCATCCCATAAGTATAGTCCTTCGAATGAAAGGGTGTCCATAGCAGTGAAAAGAAGCCTGACAGTTTGGAAGATAAACGTTAGGCCATTTTTTAAGTTCGCTGATCTCACCATAACTTTAGTGGTAAGGCTACTACAGAAGTTTTCGAAACATAAGAAATAATTTTGTAGCTAGCTTGGACTGCAACATAATACATCTGCATTCTAACAGGGCAACGTCATGACGGTGAGAAACTGTTTGAAATCTGAAAATAATTGGCAATGCCATTAACTACAAATTTACACTGAAGATTGTTTAAAATTATTTGTTGTAAGTGAAATGCTAAAATATTTTAATAATTTCTAAAGAAGTGTTAGCAAGCAGCTAGTGATGATGCATTATTTTAATTGCAGTGTAGAAGAGTGAACAAAAGATGCCTATTCAAAAAACACTTTGAGGTTATTAAATTAAAAGATATGATGGAAATAATTTAAGAATAGCAGCAGAAGGATTCAAGGGACTGCCTGTAGAATACAATAATCTCAGTTTCTCAGTAAATGTAAAAGCTTTGTAATATCTGGAATTACATTTCTAGCACACTTCCGTAATTCAACAGATTACAAGCAAATCAGAATTATGATGCTCTCCTAAAACCAATAGATACAATGCACATAACTTTTACTCTGATCAATTTACCATATTAAATTAAGGATATGGCTTTTTTTTTTTTAAGTAGGCATAATTAAAGTTGTTTTTTGTTGTTGTTTTGGGGGTTTTTTTGGTAATGCTGAAAAGTGGTGCTTATAGTTTACAAGTAAAGTTCTGGGAACGGTAATGACAATTGATGCTTTTGACTTTTCACGCTAAGTTACTGGCAAAGATGCATCATTGTTTAGTGTGAGGTAAAAGGGGTAGCTTATGGGCAACTACATAATGACAGTTTTCTAATATGTTTTTTGCAATCATTTTTTAAATATTGGCCCTGGGGTTTTTTTGCTTTTTTTTTTTTTTAATTCTTGCAGTATGTACAATATAATCTAAACTATTGCTTCTTTTTAATATTGACAAACTGGAATTAGACCATGTAGTTTTGAACAGGTAGTAAATGCACTCCATATTCTTTTGGAATTATATACCCAGACACACATGCTGTGCTACAGAAATGACAGTTTGCTATGGAGCAACCAACTTCATATGAGTATGTGCACTGTACATGTGTATATACATGGTAAACACACATTTTTGAAGGACATTCCTTCATACAAAAATAGAGATTATGCCACATCATTTAGACATTACTGTCCTTAAAACTTGAAAAGTCATAAGCAGCCATCAGTAAACATAAAACTTACATACATTTTGCAAATGTTTGTTCTGAGGCRACAATACCAAAGATGGCTTTTTGATTTCAAAAATAAAGGCCCAAGAAGTATTACTATAAATTGGCCCTTTGATAAGAAAAGGTTATTGAAACTTTATATAAATATTTCAGGAGTTACTGTAGAGACTCAGCATTCAAACTCTGTAACATCTGTATTTGCCTCATTTTTTAGTATTCTGATGATTTTGATCAGTGTTAGCGATAGAAAAATCTTTGGATCGATAAGGAAACTGCAACAACCAGCCAGTTTGCTAGGTATGTATAACAATGAAAGTAGACAAAAGTGGTTCAGATTTTATCTAGGCTGCTAATCTCGAGGAACTTTTGCCATCTCCTGAAGGAGACACTAAGGCTATTTTTTGGAGTGGGAGGGAAGAAATTATAAAAGGTGTTAGTCTAAATTCTGTGTAATTAAGCTAGTAATATGCATATATTTAGCTGTTGAAAATTACTTGCACTTGCCTAAAAAAGACGAAAAGATACAATTTGAGAAATGGGTGGCATTAAGGAAATGATTAAAAATAAATTAATGAGCATTAGTGCCATTTCTGAAAAATAGTTTGAGTCATGGGAAGATTTTCTGGGTATTTTTCCTTCATTTGATTTGTTGACTGCCAAGTCAGGACAGGCGTATCTGTTGACTATCCATCAGTCAGGACATGAGTCAATCAGTTTTGCTGACAGTAAAACAGGTCTGGTATGACATTAAAATAGTTAAGTACTAACATGTTATACAAAATAAAGCATGCAGGAAAAAAAAGAATTATATTTGTAATATGACAGTAATTTGCTATAAATTTTTCAGAGGAAGTTTGAGTAAATCTAGTTTCAGTAGTACATTTTTATTAAATTGCACATTTCAAGAAAAAGGGCCAAAATCTTGTTTCCTTTACCTTCTCCAAATTTCCTACTAAATGTAATGAAAGTCTTCCAGTAGTAAAAAGATGGGAACTGGGGCCAAAATGTACTTTTAGGAGCTGGTTCAACTGTAATGCTGTTGGAGATGGAGTCCATCTCTTGTTATGGGGGAAAACCCCTGAAAAATCAGAAAAGCCGGAAAAATCATTGCCTGAAAGCTTGACAGGAAAACGAAACGAAACACATTTTTGAAAACATGTTTGTTTCAAGTAGAAAAGTGAAAAGAGAGTGGACTGAAGAGGGGGCCTTTTCTAATCTCCTATTGCTGTAGCTACAGCACGCAGGATGAGCGCGCTCGAACGTTTATTCCTTGGCACACTTGATCTTTCAGAAAGGGCATTTTTGAAACTCTTGCGGTTCATCTTCCCTAAACGTAGGGGGGTTTTGTTTGTTTTTTGTTTGTTTGTTTCTTTTTAATTCCCCACTCCCTGAAAATTCAGCCCCGGTCCCTGGTTGCCCATGAAGCCAAACCGCGGCACTCGTTGGCCAGCGAGCAAAGGCCACCGGTGCATCTCGGTGGCGGGGGGCGGGGGGCGGTGGCGGGGGGCCGGCGCACAGCCGCCGGGGGCCAAGGTGGGCTTGTGCGGTGCCAGCCTGCTCTGCGAGGCCTGGGGCTCCCCTAGGGTGGGTAGTTAGAAGTGCTTTGACAAGCCTTGCTGATTTAACCTTTGCCTGCTTTGCCCTGCCAGGGGTGGCCGCTAGATGTCAAGCTCATAATATAATTAGTACATCTGTGCAGTTGACCTTGGCAGCCCGGCTTACCACTGTTCTCTGAAGTGTTAACACTGAATTTGAGTGTTAACTAGAGATCCCCGAGAGTTTGCTACATGCTGTAGAGCTTATCTCATGCCCAYCTCGCGCGGCACAAGTGTTTACAGTCCTTCAAGACGGGAAAGGTTTCCTTTTGTGAAGCCTCCCATTCGGAGCTGCTTAATTAACCCTGCAGGTGCCACGGTCACTTTGCTCCAGTTAATTGAAGTCGACTTCTTATTGCGCATTTCAGCAGATCTCGTCAGGTAGCACCACTTGCACCTTTTTAGGGTGTGATTTTGGGGATGTGATAAACGTCCTGCAGACAGGACGTGAGGAGCGCTGGCGGGTTTGCTGAGCTCTCTGCGTCAGTTTTGCCAGGCAGCGCGATGCTGTGGGTGCAGCATGGTGGACGGGCAAAACGCCTGAGCTGCCCGGTGAGTGCTGAGCCGCTTCCAGTTTGCGCTCCGAGACGCTCTTGCACACACGCGAGGGATTTTTCCTGAGAGGAGCCGTGGCATCGACTTCAGCGTCCGCAAGGTCGGTCCTGAGGTGCCTGGGAGATGCAGGATTGGGCCCTTACACTGGCTTCTCTTACGACGATCCTCTAAACACACATTTGCCCCTATTTCCAAGGGTGTTCAGRGAGCAGCTGGCTTTATTCTGCAGGGTTACAATTACGTAGTTAAAGGTGTGCTTAAGTATATACTTTTTGAAATAGCAGAGCTGTGTGGAACCTAGCACTCAGTGTCAGTCTTCTAGTTTGCTGCTTCTTTTTTTTTTTTAATGACTTTTCCATATCAGCTGTTAGAAGAACCGACCTTGAATTTTAGGATTCCCAATAAAACTTAGTGTGCTTCACAAAAACTCAGTTTCCACAAACATGAGCATATTTGTACGCAAATCTTACACGCCTCGAGACAAATGTATACATGCCCTCGCAGCCAGCTAAAGAGCTGTTCATATGATTTTGGAAAATGTAGCGCACATCTTATTTAATACAGTATCTTGCACAAATATTCAAAATGGTTTGTGAACATTGCATCTGCTCCACATCTGTGTACATGTATAAAGGCAGCAGTGTTTTAGATAACTAGTGCTTCACCGCACAGATCAGAAACTGCAAATGTTTTAAACAGAAGACAGTCAGTGACTGTGCCACAGGTGGCTGTTACTTAACAAATTCTGAGATTTAGGCTACTGAACAGATCAAATCAAGTGTGCCAGGTCAGTACAAGTTTTTGCATAGCAAGAGTGCCCTCCACTGTTCAAATCCATATTAACAGCTTTTGTGGTCTGAGAAAAAGGACAGAAAATTTTTCTATTGAGTCTGGAATTTCTTCTACATTGTTAAACACAGTAGGGGTCTCTATTTGTCTCCTCCTGTTTCACAGCTTGGGCTCAGTATGTGATAATTCATCTTTCTTTATGGGATTCAAAGCTATCATAAAGAGTTAAAAAGAATTAATTTGCAAGAAAATAAACGTGTTCTAACAATTTAAGAAAACTTTCTTTAAAAGCTCTGTCAATTATAAGAAATGATGAAACCAAGGAAAGAGTAATACTGTTCTTCTCAAGGATCAATACATTGTTATAAGTCTACTGTTTCAAAATGAAGATATTTTTGAAACAAATTTATGTTTCATTTTTATATTTTTTTTATTTTATTTAAATTGCTCCTGGGAAAAAATAAGTTTGTGTATTCTGATGGTAAAAATAGCACATAATTGTCCTGAATCTGTGTGCTATGCTCAAAGTTTTATTTATAATATCGCTTGTTTACATATACAAGAAATGCTACGAGCTGCACTTCAGAATGATTATTAGTTTTGAATGCGAGAGGTTTTTACATCTGTCCTCATAGTTAGCAGACATCTTATCTTTGGCTGATGTTAACATATGTAGGGTTTTTTTCTGAAGCTTCTTCTCAGTTCATATGTTGCTTCTCAGTGAAAGATCAGTGCTTCTGTTTCTTCTTGAAAGAAATTCCTATATTTAGAAAATGCTAATTCATTCTGAATTATGCAGATCAGAAGGACTGAAACCAAGTTAGAAATTATAACCCATGCAACATTTTTCCATGCTTTCATTTGTATTATTGCATGTGATCTAAAAAGAAGTCTGAGGAAAATATTTTATTGACACGTTTGTTGGATTCCTTTGCAAGTAACTTCTTTGACTTGGATACTTCAGGAAGGTATTGGCAATTTGAAATAGATTAAAGCCTAGAAAATGTTGAGTCTCTTATGAACCATATGCAATTTGAGGCTTCTGTGATACTAACAGAGTAACAAAACATAACAAAATACAGAACTGTCAGAGAATATTACTTCAGACTGTAAGACAGCTTACGTAAAATAATTGAAAAGGTACTTTACAGGTCATTTACATGTAAAACTAGAAGCAATTTAATTTAAGACAAAACAAAAAGAGCATGGAGCAACGATGAAACAGAGTGGAATCGGTTTTGGCTTCTTCCACACTGTAAGCAGTTGGTCCTGAGAAAGGTGGCATTTAATAAACAGTATACGTTTTAGCAGTTAGCCTGACTAGAATGTAATGTTTAATTTAAGTCTCTTTCACAGAAGTAAATGGCAGTATTTCTGGAGGATCTGTTTATTATATTTCTCCTTGCACATCATGCAAAAGGTTTTCCTCTCACACAGAACAGAAGAAAATACACCTGCAGTAAAAACACAGGACTAGTAAAACCACATTTACAAATCCTGCGTGTGTGTAGTCCACAGCTGTGGCAATTTTTTTTTAACTTTACACGTTTCCTAACAGTAACTGAGGGAATCACTGCACCCCACTCTTTCCCTCTGGCTGCGAGAAGGAAGGTTCCTGGTGCGTTGCACGTAGGTATGCCTGCCTCCACATAAGTAGCATTTGATGGCTACGCTTTGTGGCACGGGCAAAGCAAAGTTCCCCCAGTCCCAACGCCTTGTACCTCCCGCGCTGAGTCAGCAGGGGAAGTATCGCAGTCCCAAAGTGACTTTCTCAAAAGACCTTAGCTTGAATTTTTGTAGGCTAATTTTAGGGCCAGACCCCACTGATGCAAGCTGACTGAAGTCTGCTGGAGCTGCCGCAGCTGCGTGGCTTTCCGCCTGCTTAGGATCTGGCCCTGTGTACCTTCTGAGAGATGGTGGCTGCAATTTTTCACCTGTTTTCATACGGTAATCTTTATGTGCTGTAATTCATCTTGCATCCCATAGCAGCTTCAGATTACTCTGTTAGCTGTTAGACTGCTAATGAGAAAAAAAAAAAAGAGCGAGGTTATTAGTGGCTGAGATCCTGACTGCTTGACAAAACTCCCATTCAACACCTTTTGTGTAAGTAAGAACTACAAAAATTCAGCCCGTGTCTATAAGATTAAGCAACTCCTCAATTAATTCCCCAGAAGTCCTTGAAAATTTTACTGCAACACGTCCTCACTGTAATAATTAAAATGATTTTAAATTTTTGCTGAAGAGAAACAAAATGATGAAATCCTTCATTACTTAATGGATGTAATCACTTTGTAGTATATGAGAAAATTAAAGCAAGTTGTAAAATATAAGCAAACATAGAAAAATTACAACATTTTTCTGTAGAAAATGTAAGCTGAAACTAAAAATAAAACCAACTTTCAGCTTAACACTTTAACAGCTTTAAAAATTTTTAATAATCTGGAGTCATGGTAAAATCTTTATACAGCTTTTTGTCATTCATAAAGTGCTAGAATTTAACAAACGACAAAAATATCATTTAACTTGAACCAGAGGCATCTGCTTTTAAGCTTTATTCCCTATTGATGTGAATGAGGGCTTATGCTTCAAAAGTAACAACACAGTATGGTGCTTCATATTAATAACTACTAATAAAAGGGATGTTAAAAATCTAATTTGTGAAATATTGAGGCAAATTTTATTTCCCCAACTTTTTTAAAATGTATTTATCAGTATTTTAAGTATTTATCAGTGGCTTTTTTAAAGTATTTATCAGTATTTTCAGTGGCTTGCTTCTCCCTCACCCTTCCTAGAGTGCTTGTTTGGGGCTAAATCACAAAGACTGTTGGTTGCATGACCAGCTCTTACTCTTTCAACGCCATTAATTTCAGTGGTGTAAAGGTTACTCATATGAGTCTGGGTTGTTGGATGGGGCCCGTAGTCTGCGGTTGTGTAAAGCATCCCCGTGGTCCCAGGCAGCACTGCGCAGCAAAGGAATCGTCATCCGTGGCAAAGCAGAGCTTCCTTTGGTGTAACTGGTGTCACCTGCTTGCTTACCAGTACAGAAAAGTGCAGCTTTGAGAGAGATTAACTTGTCTGACCGTGTAAGAAATGCCCAAATAATTTATCCTAAATAGAAAATGTTTGTGAGGTTCTCTGTGTGTTTACTTTGAAGTTGTTTTGGATGAAAAAAAAACCAACAATATTGTCTTCTAAAATATTTTTAGAAGCAGCCTTTGAATATTTCAAGACAGATGATGAGATGGATATACTTGGATTTGTTGTTTGAAAAGTATTCTCGGTATTTTTAGGGTCTGGGAATTGGGAAAAGGAGGAATACAGGGTGGTATTAAGAAAACAGAGCTGTAGGTCCCCTGCTAGTCTGGATGCAATCCTGGTCCCACTGAAATTGCTCGCAACTAGCCCTTGGTTTCAGTGCAAACTGAGCTGAGCGCTGAGCGCCTGAGAAATACCTATACTGCTTTATGCTGTTTGTACCTATTCACTTCACAAGTTCTATTTCAAATGTAAAATGCCGCTTCATTGGACTTGTACATTAATGCATGAGACTGGTTATTATCTCCAAAGCCTGAAGAGGTCCGTACTGCTGTCTCCTGGCAGTGTGCACCAGCAGAGGTTTGTGCCGGAAGCTCATGTACTGTACGTACTGCTTACGGCACGTAGAAATCATGAGGCTGTCTTCTAATGCAGCCAATAATACCTGTTTTGAAAGCAGATTGTAAATTTTTCACATTTGGGCTTGGCACTTACTGTTCCTGAAATAATTAGCTTCTAGGGGGTTGAGCCGCTCATTGTAGCCCAKAGGACAGCCATGCTGGAATGGCTCCGTGGCCAGGATCCACCCCACATTACTTCAGCCTCTTGCGCCAGGTTTATTTAGAGGAAACTCTCCTTAAACCAAAGAACAGCCAGTGAGAGATTAAAAGCTAGGAGAGGAGCTGCGCAGCTCGGGGCTTCCTTTAGAAGCAGACCTCCTTTGCTACCACACTAAAATAATAATAGAAATAATAATTGACGGCAGCCCTTACTCAGCCCACCAAGCTTTGGACATAAGCTTGGAGAAATGTGCTGGTGAAAGCCTCACACGGGACGGGCTCCCGCAGAGCCCACAATAGCAACCAGGGAGCCTAGCAGGCTCTGAATAAGGACCAGAGGATCGGGCTCCCAGACAGTAAAAATGTAAATCTGTAATGTAAATAAAGCTTTGTTTGAGTTGTCTTAGTTCAGCAAGACTCTGGAGAGAGGCAAGAGGTTGGGTGCCTCGGTAGTGCGCACTCTGTGTGCTTTCACATCGCAAAAGCCGAAGCACGTACTGAAAATGCTGTTGGAGAGGCTGCTGAAGTTAGTCGTTTTGGTAGGCTTTGGATTTTGCAACATGCATTTCAGGATGCCGGTGGCCAGTAATACTTCTGCTCTTTTTCTGCAGTGAATCACGTTATCTTTTGTGATATTTTTGTAGTACAGTGTTATGGTTACACTTGCACAGAATCATTTACTGCAAGGATTAGCCTAGTATTGTCTAGCAGCTGTATATTATAGATCTTAACCCAAACAGTGTAGCAGCTTCAATACTGTGTGCAGAAATCCTAAATAATATTAGGCTGGTTTTAATTACATTTTATCCCCAC